>NC_024800.2:10161387-10466968 GCF_000309985.2 Brassica rapa
CTCCCAGTGGAGGATAGAGAAGAAGGTGCGTGACGAGCGGGTTTCAGAGAAGCAGGTGCGAATCTGAGGCTTAGATCTTCATCCTCGTCTTCCTCATCTTCGTCTCCGTTGTCTTTGTTCTGCAAGGCCATGACCTTAGCCAATCTCTGAGCCGCCGCTTTGGCAGCAACGTTTTGAGACCGTTTGGCGGTGGAGAAACCTCCCACGCCTCCCAGTTGTTTCCGGTGAGCAGGAGACATCGTCGGCGACGACGATTCGGTACTGTTCGATGTGTCGCTCCACTGGCGACCATACACTGGGCTGCCCGCCCTCCTCCGATCCATAACTAACGTTTCGTGAAGTTACCAGTAATCCACTGATTAATCAGAGAGAAAAAATCGAATTTCTCGGGAAAAAGCTAGATTTTCTCGAGAAAATCAAAAGAGGAAAACCGTTCGGTGAGATTTGGAGAAAAGTGTTGGGAATAATTGAGACCCCGAAACGACATCGTTTGAAGCGGAGAAGACCCATTTGCGAGCATCGCGGGAGAACCAAGTGACCTGAACACCGTGGCTGTGGGACCCAGCAGTCAAGTGCTGGTGGATATTTCCCTTTACATAATTTAATATTCATTATTTAATTTGAATTCAAAGCCAAGTTTGAAATTATATTGATCTAATATGGTTCATGATTTTTAAATTGAATGTGTCAACTTAATCCGCGTGGGTGATATTCTACATGTGGATGATATTTTAGCGGAAAAATATAAATCATTTTGAAAATAATAAATCATATTTTTGATGATATAATTATTTTTTTACAAAAATATATAAAATTTAAATGTATTTTAATTAGAAAACTCAACATGATGATAGAAATCACATTTTAGAGGTGTTTAGAAAATCGGTACAATCTCATCTATACCGCAAATTGGTTATAATTTTTGAAATTGGTTTAAACGACGTTTAAGTATTTTTTTAGTATTGAGTTTAGCAATTTCTATAATATTACTCAAAATAGTTAGTATTTTATGTGTCTATTCACATTATTTCTCACATTGACCAGTTACGTTGATATTATTAATGCGTTAGTTCTTATAACTAATTATCATTGTTAATATTTACAATTTTTAATTATTATTATGTTTTACTTTATATTAGTTTCTAGACATAGTAAAAAGGGAATCTTTTAAAAATATTTCTAAAACTATTTGATATATTTTTCTTTCTTTTGAATTTCAGTTAAGTTGAATCTTGAGATTCAAAGCATCTATAGTCTATCACCATGAGAATGCTGGGTTCAAAGAAGGAAAAATCTTCATCAACAACCAAAAAAAACAGATTTTAGAGTGAAAGAATGCTCATCAAATAACCATATTGCAACAGAAGCTTGACCAAAACGCATATGTCTCATCATATTTGCTTAGCAATCTCTCAGTAATGTATTGTCACATAGCAAAAATACAGTCGACTGATTTTTCTCAAGGATCCAAATATTTTCCTTGATTTCTTAAAGGGTTCAGTGAGAAACAAACGGTTCCCAGAAAGTCTATAAATATAAGTTTTGATGCTTCTAGTCATACTAAGAAACAAACGGTTCCCAGAAAATTTGAGCAAGTTTGAGTTACCATTTGGTAAACTGACCATGAGGCACATGCAGTGGCGGAGGCACTTAAGAGGCATGGTGGTCAACTGACCCATGTAAAGTCTATAAATATAAGTTTGTAGGCATATTTTGCATGTTGTTATTATGGTAATTGGTAAATTGGTTAAGATCCTTCCTTTTGATCCACATGTCATAGGTTCAGACCTCATAGATGTTTTTTTTGTCTATAATAGCTCTGCCACTGGGCACATGAGCTCAAGTTGTCATCAAGTATAAAACGTCGAACCCATATATTTCGTGTAGCAGTACTTGGTAGTTGGTAGTTGGTACAATCGCTTCACTTATTATCCTCTCAAGAAGAAATACTGCACCTTCTCTACAAATTAGACTTGCATAGACCCATAGCATGTTTGTGTATGAGATAACATCAGCCCACCCACTTTATTCCTCCACGTGAAACTTGATTTAACATCTGGACTGTCCTCTCAGCTTTCCCACGCTAAATTATCATATTCCTCGTGAGCTCATCCGGAGATTTACCATCAGCCGTCAATTTCCATGCTAGCTGCAGAGCTAACCCGGGGAGACATGTATTGCTAATCCATGTAAAAGCGTTTTGAAAGTCGTTGAGTCCACTCCAGACTTCTTATGGATATCTCTCGGGTGAGGCCATAAGCTTCTTCTGTTAGGTTCGTCTTTGAGAGCCCATCTAATAGTGAGTAACAATGTTGGAGGACACTTGTGTAGCTGCTCCATTTCTCGGTACACTTCTGCCCATTCAAGCCTCCTTGCATCGCACAAACCTTTCAATTGAAGAATATATCCATTATAAAACTATAACCATACAGATACATGAACAATTTTCTTTGCACGTTAAGAGAAGACATCAACACACAAATCAAATTCTAAAGTTTATGTCACTTAACCAATATACATTTATTTGAACAGTTCTTGGATCTTTCTAATTTAAATTGTATGCATGATTAGCTTTAAAAATTATTGATTATATTTGATCAAATAAAGAAAAAGTATAAATGTAAATAAGATTTGTGTGGTCATTTTGTCATAAAATATCTATTTATTACTGGAATAATCATCAGCTTATATGGTACAAGTATACTACTCTATTGATGCACTTAACTTACAAAACATCTTTATCATTAAATATACATACCTTTAGCTGGCGGAATCTAAAATCTTACATCTTTTGAATCAGCACAAGACGTTTTCATCATTAACGTCAACTGAATTAAGCTAAAAATGTATATGAGGGATAAAAATTGGAAGTGTCGGAAAGTCGAAAGGATTTGCTTTTCATTACAGAACTCTCATAGTTGTGCACGAGCGTACGTGTAAAAAAAAGAAAAAAAGAACATCCCATCTTTCTCTCTCCTCGGCCTAGTTCGATTCACCTGATGACGATTATCTTTTCTCACATCCCACTTCTTCTGACCTCTCCAGATAAAACCTAAAATACCTAAGCAAAAAGATTTGACCTTTCGTCCTCTCAACTAGCTTCTAAAGTGAAACAAGAAAGCTCTAGAAATGGCGGAACTGCAACCAGCTGACAACAGTAATCAGCAACCAAACGGCGGCGTCACTCCTTCGGTTCCTTCAACCTCAGCGGAAGCGCTGGCGATCCCCGGCGGCGGATCGAAACGACTGAGGAGACCAAGCGTTCGATTAGGCGAAATCGGCGGCGACTATCACTACGATCCTCAGTCGAGGAAACCGAAGTGGGCACCGACGGCGACGGGGAACAAGACCAAATCGTCGACGAGGACTCGGGCCCTGACGAATATCGGAACCCTAGATGATGAAAACGTTGATTCTTTTGGTGTGGTTGGGAGTTGGCGGGTCAAGAAACGGGTCGGGTCATCTACAGCAGGTGCGGCGAAGCGGGTAAGCTCCAATTGGGAAGAATTGGAAGGTGGGTTTAGGGATTTCAGTAGAGAAGATTCAGAGAGTCCGGTAAAGGAGGAGTCTTTAGTGAGAGACCGTGGTGGTGGTGGTGGGTTTTACGGTAGAGAAGGGGTCAAGATTTGGTTGCAAGAGTTAGGGTTAGGGAGATACTGGCCTATGTTTGAGATACATGAGGTTGATGATGAGGTTTTGCCTTTGTTGACTTTGGATGATTTGAAAGATATGGGGATTACTGCTGTTGGCTCCAGGAGGAAGATGTTCTCTGCTATTCAGAAGCTTGGTAGGGAGTTCTCATGATCGTCGAGAGTTTTGATCGGTTTAGAAGAAGAAAAAACATGTTTTGTGTTGTTGTTGTTTTAGTTGGTGAGATAGTCAGTCATGGCATTGTAAGCTTGCAATGTCTGAAACCACGAATGAGAGAAGCCTTTTCTTCGTTTTTGTTTGTTATAGTATTTCATTCGACGATTGTTCTTACCTTTGTTGCTGCTTGTTTCAATGTAGAATTAACTACAGTTATATCAGTAGAAGTAGAGGTGGGAAAAGAAGAAGATGAAGAAGAAGTAATGAGAAGGTTTTCTTTTACTCTTTTGATATTTCTCTCTACTTCTTTTGAGATGTTTCCATGGATGGTCTCTTTGATGATAATGAACTTGTTGAATAGTTGCAGCTTGTATACCGATTTGCGATAAGAGTTTGAAAGATATGAAACTAAATGTTGTCAGTCTAGCTTTTGATTAGCATTGTTAAGTATTTAGCTATCTCATTATGTAAAAACAGGAACAAGTACTTCGATTCTTCTGGTATGTCAGAAACAGGAGACGTGGATATGAAAAATTCAGGTTTATTGCGGATTAGAGTTAGATGTGAATATTGTCATTTGGGTTGGCTGTAAAATCATTGAGAAACAAACGGTCCTATAGAAATAAAATGTATCATTGTTTTCTCATATCAGGAGAGGTACAGTTAACCTATAAAACATGTACTAATCTATTATATAATAGGAGAGTTTCTCTCATCCTGATGCGACACATCCGCGATCTGTGGGTCCTACTTTTTAAAAATGTAAAAAAATGTCAAATATGTGACTAGAACCCGGGTTATTGAGATATAAGCACCCACAACTATACCATTGCACCAAAGGATACTTTGTACATTGATGGTCGAAACTAATATATATTATAAAGGTCGGAAACTAATATAACATTGTGGACTCCACCTCTTTTTTTTTTTAATTGATGGGTAACGAATGGACATCGACAAAAAGTGGACTTTGGACTTATTGATTTTCTGTTTATTAAGCTTTGTATCTGTCCAAAGTGGTGATACGGACAAAGCTAAGAAGATTAGGGAAGCCGCCATCTTCACCATCTCCTTCGTCGCTTGCGATTCCCCTTCCGGCAATCAGCTATTATGGTTGATCTTTAAAGCTCTACGCACGTTTTGCGCCTACCAAACGTTTAGTTTCTCCTCTAACGCCTTCAGAGCTCTCATATATATGGAATCCCTCGAGGTAAAAGCTCCATCTTGTCTCAAACTTTTTTTTCTCAGTTTTCCGATCGCTTTACTTTCTCATATCTGTCACGAAAATGACTTATCCAGCTGCTCCAGCCGCTTCAGCCGCCGTTCCCTACTCCACCTTCAACTCTCTCCGCCTTGGAAGGTCCACTAAGTCCATTGTTGGTCGGCTCATCCGATTCTAGGATTTCAGGAACATTAACAAGAATGGAGAGTTTATGGGCATCACCATTCTCCTCCTTGATGAACTGGTGATGATTGTTTCTAACTTATTTTTTATCACTTTAACTCTGCTTTGCTTATTCTTTGTTCATATATGAAACGTGTCTTCATCTTTTTGTTTTGGTTTTGTCTATGGGTTTTTTTATGAACAACTAATGATTTTTTTCTGTTTTTCTTACAAGATTCTGTGATCTACAGTTTCATCCCTGCAATCTCCAAACAAAACAGGAAAACTGAATGAATTATGTTTTTAGCAACCGAATCTAAAAGAAATAAAAGACATCTTACTTAACAAATTAAAACCTTTTCTTTTGCAGATTCCGACGACGACGAAGCACCCGAGGACCAACGACAATGGAACGATGCGGACGAAGCCTAACTGATGTAAGTAAAATCCTCTTCAATAATGCATCACACTATTATCGCTCCCCAATCTCACAAACTTAAGCTCTAATCATGCCAGGGATCCCACAAGTGATGCTGTCCTGACGACGGAGAAAAAAAAAGAAAGATAACCTAACGTTTTTTTTATTTTCAGTTTTTAAGTTCAAATCATGTTTTAGACATAGAGCCCAACATAATTTGAACCCAAACATTTTAAACCCACAATTACTTTTTCATAATGTAAAAACGTCAACCTTCGTTTATGTTTTGTTAAACTATTTTAATCTTTATGTTTTGTTAAACTATTTCATACAGGGGGCAGATCTCCTTAGAAGGAGAGCCACTCGCCACGATGCTTCCAGTTTCACCATTCTTGAAACTCTTATGAACCACAAAGCCAATATAAGAGCTCTGTTTCAATCCAATGGCTGGATTTTGTCAGATACCACCGCTAAGCCTGAAGAGGGAAGAGAAGTGGAGTGCTGCGTTTTGGAAGATGGTTACTTGGAGTTTACAAGATGAAGATGGAACCCGTGACGAGGAAGACGAGGAGAAGTGTTACTTGGAATATCCTAACTTGAGGATGTAGACAATGTGTGATCATAGCGATGAAGATTAGTGTAGCTTTAATATATGCTACTACGGTCCTTGAGCTCCCTACCAAGTACTAGCAAACAATGTATTTTGAAAAAATAAAATATTTTGTAATGCAAGTAGTTTGAAATTTCGAGTATTTATTCAAACAATGGATATATACAGAGTTGATAACTTGATATGGACCCCCAAATAAGTTGGTGTTGCGCTGTCACAATATCTGTCTTTTTAATTTCATATACCTGACGTAAGCTTCTTCATCTTCTTCTCTTTCCATTTTCGTTGTTCCACGCTCTCTGTTTCATGTTTAGGCTTTTTTTACATTCTCTATATTTTACCTTAATTATACTTTTTGAATTTTCCTTCCGTTTTGGGAGATGTCTCTAACTTGAGTTAATCGTCAAAAGCTAGGATCAATTTTGTTGTCTTACTTCCGATAAATTTTATTTTTTAATTTGCATAAATCTTAAACAACACCAACATCCCGTAAATCATACCACCCCACCGATATTCAAAGTAACCAGCTCCGCGTTTGCGCGGGGTCTCAGCACCTAGTTTTAGCTAAAGATTGGGTCTTAGTAAGTATATTGGAGTTTTCTACCCAAAACCTACACAGCCAGAATTTCGGATTTGGCTCGACTAAATGTTAGTAGGAATGTAATACAAAGATTTAAAAAGATAGAACGCGGACTACCTAGGCTTCTCGGCAAATATATATATATATATATATATATATATATATTTTTTTTTTGGGTTCTCCAGTACCGCTAAGGCGCTAAGGTTACTTTCTTTGCTCGGTCCACTGAAAAATGTATTCTCTTCCTAAACCTGTTTCCAGCCTTAGTTGATTCTCTTTTGTTTTGGTTTTTGCTTAACCTAATAATTTTTCTTTTTTTGTATTCTCCAGTGTTTAATTTAGAATAACTTTTTCTAGATCATATATTTCGTGAAATCTTATCTTGATAAACCTACTACATATGTTATATTTGGATGTCGTACGTTCCCTTTGCTAGAGATGAGAATCAAAGAGGCTTGGTGATATATCATTTTGAAATATAAATTGAAGATTTATGAGGTAATAGAAATTGCAATAAGGATAAGGTTTGTGAGTTCAAAACAAAATTGAAAGCATTGATGAAGAGAGGATTTTCGGGAAATCTGAAAATAAGGGTTCCGGTTTTTGATGTTCGAAATGATAATCTATTTTATTAGGACTTCTCCAATAGTTTACCTTTTTTTCCTTCAAAATGAGTTCGTATTTTGTTATAATAATTTCTCTCATTTTCTCCTTTCAAAAGAATATTTAAATCTGTTATATTATTACTACATAATATTAGTTCCAAAATGTTTATTATTTTATAAAAATTACAAATTTTACCCAAATAGAATTTATTTAAACTAAATCTTCATTATATAGTATATACATATAAGTTTAATTTCTAAAAAAAATATAATAATTTATACTCCTTCCGATTTTAAATGATGTATGTTTTAGAGTTTTCACACAAATTAAGAAAACATATCATTAAATGTATATTTTGTGATTAGTTGTTTTCCATACTTTATAGCCAATCAAGATTCAGTAAATACAATTAATGTCTTCGAAGTTTACAATTTACCATTATCATATGTATTGAAAATGTGAAATATGTATATTTTAGAAACAATTTTTTTTTCTTCTACAACATGGATTATATCGAAAAGTGATTTTATGTATCCGGATAGTAAAATTTTAGATCCGGTTATCAGAATTCAGATCTATGCCTATTATATATTTTTAAAATATTAAAATATAATTGTGTTTATATATGTATCATATATATATTATATATATAAAATAACGAAAATTTACAAAATAATTTTAAATGGTAACTAAATTATTAATTTTTTAGTTTTTAGTTTAAGTTAAAAATTTTGAAATTTTTTGGTCAAGGGTGTGCGGTTCGAATCACTTGGGGCGCCAAATAATTTCTTTCGCTTTAGGCACTACAAAGTACTGATAAGTCCCTTTTGTTTTTTTTTTTTTTTTTTTTTTTTTTTTTTGTCGTCAACTTTACAGACTCATATAGACTCTGTAAACCAAGCCGGAAGATATTGATCCATGTGAACGACGAAAGACGGCTGAATCCTAACACTGCGTGCTAGGCTATCCGCCTTTGTATTCTGCGCTCTTGGTACATGGACGATCTCTGATTGTAGGAAACTTGCTCTCAGCCTTTTGATGTCTTCCAAATAACTTGCAAACGCTGGCCACTCTTCTGGTTCCGAAACCATCTTCACCAATTGAGAACAATCCGTTGCAAACGTAACCTGAGATTGACGTAAATTCCTCATACATTCCATAGCCCAGAGTAGTGCTTCCATCTCCGCATGGAGAGGAGAAAGACTAGCCCGAACATTCCTCGCCCCTAGCAAACCAGCGAAGCCTTCTAAAGTGCTGTGCCAACCCTGGCCGGAAAAAGTATCTTTCTCTTTCCAGGAACCATCTGTGAAACACCATCGTCCTGGATTTAACAATGAAGACCGAATCTCTTCCTGTGGGACCATACTCTGTTCGTTCACTAGTTGGGCTTCAGCCCAAAGGGTTGATTCTGTTTCCGCCAATTTGAGCGTATCCCTAGGATCAATGTTCAGATTACTAAAGACCTTGCTATTCCTTCCTTTCCAGATATACCATAGTATCCATGCGAACTGATGATCATCTAATTGCGGAAAGACTCTCCAAAAAAGATGATCCATATTTGCAAAAAGGGATTGTGTGGGAAATATAGTTGGATTTGATGGTATCTTTGAGAGAGCCCAAACCTGAAGTGCTGGAGGACATTCGAAAAACACATGATTTATCGATTCCTCCTCAGCTCCGCATCTTGTACAACATATATCTCCATTTATCCCTCTCGCTTGTAAATTTTTCTTAACCGCTATACACCCTGTCACCAACTGCCAAAGAAAATGTTTAAGCTTTGGTGGACACCTGACTTTCCAGCAGAATGATTTCAAACCATCGACCGTAGGTCCAAAAAATGCTGGTGGTTTTGCTCTATCCGGGTAAACTCGTTCTACCTGATATCCCGATTTAACCGTGTATTTCCCATTTGTTGTGAAATGCCACCCATCTTTGTCCTCCAACTGATATCTACTCAGTCGTATACTCTCAATAATTTTCACATCCTGTGGGTCCACTAGGGCCTGAAGTGCCTGCGAGTTCCAAATTCCCAAAGTGGGGTCTATAAGAGAAGCCACTGTGAGGTCAGGGTAAAGATTGTGTTGTTTTTTATTTGCTGGTCTCGGGCGAGTGGTTGGGAGCCAAGGATCATTCCATACAGAGATAGAAGATCCTGATCCCACCCGTTTGATTAGTCCTTTGCTAACCAGAGATCTAGCTGATGTAATACTCCGCCATCCATATGACGGAGAGTATGAGCGAATCGGTTCCAGGGGTGAGGCATTCCTGAAATATCGACCTTTAAAAACTCGAGAAAATAAAGTATTTGGCTTCTCGATCAATCGCCAAAACTGTTTACCAAGCATCGCTGTATTGAAATCAGTGATGTCTTTAAAACCCAGTCCTCCTTCTTCCTTGCTAACGCATGCTTTATCCCAAGATTTCCAATGCATACCTCTCGTACTTCCCCCGGGGCTCCACCAAAATTGGGCTACCGCACCTGTCAGTTTCTTTACGATTGCCTTAGGCAATCGATAGCAAGACATCACATGATTTGGTAATGCCGTGATCACCGATTTAATAATCACCTCTTTTCCTCCTTTTGTAAAGAACTTAAAAGTCCAGCCATTGACCCGTTTGTTTAGTCTATCCTGCACAAAACTAAAAACCTGAACCTTTGAACCCCCAAGATTTTCTGGTAATCCTAGATAAGTTCCCATTCCTCCATGATTCTGAATGCCCAGGATGTCTCTCATTTCTTGTCTGTTGGACTCTTCAATTTTATGTCCAAATTGGATTGAAGACTTCTCAAAATTAATAAGTTGACCTGACACCATCTCATATTCCTTTAAGATTCTGAGAATAGTTTCACATTCCTCTCTCTGGGCTTTGCAAAAGAAAAGACTATCATCCGCAAACAGTAGATGTGAAATGGAAGGACATGCTCGAGCTACCTTCATTCCTGTCAATTGTTTCCCATGCTCCGCCTTTTTAATATTTGCAATCAAAGCCTCAGTACACAATATAAATAAATAAGGAGATAACGGATCTCCTTGCCGTAACCCTCTATTCGGAATAATAAGGCCCCTTGGTTGTCCATTTAGTAAAACCCGATATTGAACCGAAGATATGCATTCCATCATTAATTTAACCCAATGAAGATCAAAACCCATTTTCTCTAGTAAAGCTTTAATAAAGTCCCATTCCACTCTATCATACGCTTTGCTCATATCCGTTTTAATTGCCATATATTTTCCTTGACATGATTTGTTAGTCCGTAATCCATGAAACATCTCCTGAGCTATAAGAATATTATCAGTTATCAACCTCCCTGCCACGAATGCCGATTGCGTTTCCGAAATAAGAGACGGCAGACAAAGTTTCAGCCGCTGGCACAGAACCTTCGAGATAATTTTATACCCGACATTACATAGACTAATGGGTCTCAATTCCGACATCCTAGTAGGCCTCTCCGTCTTTGGGATCATACATATATTAGTAATATTTAACCGTGGATCCAAGTCCCCAGACACCAAAAAATTATTTACCATTGTTACCAAATCATTCTTAATGATATGCCAGGAGTGCTGGAAAAAAAGAGCCGTCATACCATCCGGTCCTGGCGCCTTCTCTGGATGCATCATAAACAAAGCCTCTTTTACCTCACTCTCAGTCGCCACTCTCAACAATCGTTGATTCATCTGAGGAGTGATACCCGTTGTTACCTCTGAGAGAAAACTATCAAATCCTGTCGGCGAAGTGGTACTAAACAGCTCTTCAAAATAGTCAACAGCCACCTTTTCTACTCCAATATCTTCTGTAATCCAGTTCCCCGCAGCATCATGTAAGCCAACAATCCTATTCCGAACTCGTCGTTGCTTAGTTAAGGCATGATAGAACTTGGTATTTAGATCCCCCGAAGAGTACCACATATTCCTGCTCTTCTGGTGCCAATAATCTTCTTCATCCTTATAAGCTTCTTGTAACTTCCTGGAGACCTCCACAATATCCTCCTGTGACCTAGCATTATCTGTCTGAACCTCCTCGAGGGCCTTTTGTAAATCGCTTATTTTCTCCTTGCCATAAGGTGGATTATTTTTCCGCCATTTTGCAATTTCATGTCGACAATTACTAATTTTTGCTACTATATCATCCTCACTACGAATCCTATCATCTGACCAACCCGTCGTAATGGATTCCAGAAGCCCCTCTTGCCCTACCCATCTCTTATCAAACCGAAATTGCCCTTTTCTTCTGTAAACTTTATCGTCTAGATACGCTACCACTGGTCGATGATCGGATGCCACCAAACCTAGATATTCTGTGTAAGAACAGGGAAAGAGAGTATGCCACTCCTCATTTGCTAGAGCGCGATCTAACCGACATCTTACTGTCACAGCCCCTTTTCCTTTTCCTCTTCTCCCCTGCCACGACATTTTGTTTCCTCTAGCCGGAAATTCCAGAAGTCCAGTATTCCTTATCATGTTATTAAAGGGGATAAAAGAATCCGCACTTCTCAAAGCTCCTCCATCTTTTTCATGATTTCCCGTAATCTCGTTTAAATCACCAATAATAAACCAGGGTTCAGATCTGGCAATACCATACCTAGTTAATCTTTCCCACACTTGTTCCCTCATTTGTTGAACCGGATCTCCATAAACAAATGTGAGAAACACCTTTTTCCCCAAAGCCGCCGCCTCCACATCTATCATTCGATTACTTGAATAGAGTATGTTAACTTGATACTCATTATTATAGAAAAGTGCTAGACCACCACTCCTTCCATTTGGTTCCACTGTAACCAGATTATCAAAACCGGAATGTAATTGAAATCTGTGTACAAAGTCATACTCCTGTTTGGTCTCTGATAAAAAGAGAAAATCTGGTTTATGTTTGTGCCATATCTCTCGCAGATAACTCATTGTCCACTTACTTCCCATTCCTCTACAATTCCAACTTAGTGCTCTCATTAAAAAAATATTAAGGATTCGCACCCGTGGTTTGAATAATCAGGGATAAGAAAACCCTGAATTGCCCATATACCAAAAATATTCCCAAAAAACTTATAAGCTATCCCATAAGTTCCGGCGTCTTTGCTTTTCCATCTTAAGATTTTTATATATAGAAGAACCTGCATTATTGTTTCAAACCATAAAAATGGAGCTTGACAAATCAGCAGGGATGAGCTAAACCCAAAGACCCTCAGCCACGGAACCACCAACAGTGCCCGAAGACCAAAACTACCAAAAACAGATCGTGTGGAAGTCTCATATTTATTTATACACTTTTTATTTGCATTCGAGAGCCCCTCCAAACCAGTGTACATATCATTTCTTTTCAAAACTTTATAAAGCAAGGCTATATATAAAAGAGTAGCCCACCTGGTGGCATAGCAAACCACCCCAATGATTCCCCATTCCTTGTTCATTATCAACTTTCTCTGCCAGTTTCCAAGACCCGAGAATTCACTCAACCAATAAGCCGCAAGAAACCACCAATCCTTTCCCACATTGCAATGCAACGATGACAAACCATCTTCACCAAACCGAATAAATACGCATAACCGTAACCATAACAAAATAGTTTTATTCCAACGTTCGACAAAAACCAAAAGGAGACGCACAAAGACTTCTTCCCGAACCCCATAAGAACCAAATAAACCAAACATGCTCATAACATAAGATATAATAAATAAAGAAACAACCACAAATACCCATACTCTTAGGATTTTTATTGCAGACTCATGATCCATAAACTTAGAATTTCAGATTAGCTGGTTTCGGGTTTGAAGGACCCTTGTTGTCCAGTTGCTTACTGCTATCTCCCTGACGAGAGCCTCCTTTTGCTACAGATCTTTTACGCGGAGAGAGAAGCACACTCGCCATCCTCATCTTATTACTCCCAGCAGTGCTAATAGTAGGCTTGAAAAAGCGCTTACGAGAGCTTTGCCTTGTCCCCATATCCCCTGCCCCCGTGTCATCGTTGAGAGCCCCATCACCATTACCCAACTCCTCTCCCTCCTGTGCGTGAGAATGCACCATCTGATCCCCAATGGCTTGCTCCGCTTCTTCCTCCGAGAGGGTCTGAAACTCATCCTCTGCCTCCATATCCATACCATTCTTCAGCAGAGTAGCATTGATAGCATCCATCTCCATGTCAATATCTTTCATAACATCATCTGTTAATACATCCGCCTTCCCCACCATTCCTTGCACCTCAAGTAGACCTTTTTCCACGTCTGTAGCCTCCATAAACCCTTCCGTGGCCTCCGTCTGTGTCTTAGCAAGCTCTAATTGGAACTCTGCAGACGCCAAATTCACATCCTCGGTTTCGGTACTCCTAATCTCTCCTTCTTCTCGAGTTTCCTGAGGTAAAGACCTCTGACTTTGCTCCTCTCGTACCTGCCCTGAGGACACTTTAGTGTGTACCGTATAAGCCCCGCGTTCCCCCCCTGGACCACCCCTCCTCACATCTCCTCTGCGCGCATTGTTGTAACGAGAGCTCTCTCTGTCTCCTCTGTAGTTTCCATAATGATTGGGAGGTCTCCTAGATCCTCGTTCCGCAACCTTCACCCATTTTGACTCTGATTCCTCATACATCTTGCCCTTGCCCTTCCCATAGTACTCCCTACTATCTCTTTCCTTATTTGGTGGGCCCATATTACCATTTATAACCACCCCTTTATAGCTTCGAGCTCCATCTTCATGGCGCTTCCCATCAGACCAAGCCCCAGCGCCTTCTCTGTTTTCTCTTTTCCGCTCTGGACTGACCTTTAAATTCTTTACATCAAGTGGGCATAGCTCGTCCTTATGACAGAGACTACCACAAAGCTTGCAGAAACCAAAAAGTTTCTCATAACGCAATGATACCGCCGCTTCCTCACCATCATAGAACTCCCCTCCTTTAAAGTCCACGGTGGTTTCAAAACACAGCTCCTTAAAAGCATCCACCACCACTTGAACCCTATTATGAACCGTATCCACCGCAACCACCCGTCCCAACGCGCCTCCAATACTCTCAAAAGTAGGGACCGTCCTGAACTCAAGCGGAATCCCAATGACTTTGATCCAGAACATGATCTCCGAAGGGAAAGACCTAGACTGCTTTGGTTGCCACTTCGCCAAGGAGAGAATCCAGAAGTCAAAGTGATAAGGTTGGTGCTTCAAGACCCCTTCAAGGTCCTCTTCAGTCTTGAAATCGAACTGGAACTTGCCAAAGCCCAAATCAGTCCCCGTGACCTTCTCCTCCAATTTCCAGATCTTTGGAAGGTTTGTGAACAAAGCATTCATCTCTTGTTCATCCGGATTCATACACCTCCCAATCAAAGTTTTGGAGTAGGTTTTGATTAGGGCCGAGTTGTCAAAATGCGCCACCGAAATCTTCAACCGCTTGCGAGTGCCCTCGCCATTCCTCAGGTCCTCACCGTGACTCAATAACTGACTCTGTGTCATGGTCAGAACAAAAAGAAACAAACTTCGTGTTTTAAAATCAATGAATGAGACAATGAGGATGATACAACAGAGAGCCCCTCCTACAATCCTATTATACTTATTCGAATTTTCCATAAACTCCGTGAGAAGATATTCCCCCATAAACCCGTATCGCCACAGATTGATTCTTGCCAATTTCAAATCCCAACAGGATCGTAAAAGCCATACCCCGAAGAACCCAAATTGAAAATCTTGCGGATCAATTTCCATGAAGAAAGCAATTAATATAACAGAATCCGTGAGATAACCTGTGTAGATCCGTGATTCGATCTGAGAATTGATCTGAATCCACCACCATAGAAACCCAATCCAAAGTTTCCTCAAACGTCCGATAATCCCTTTGTCGATACCCAAATCCCTACCCAATGTAACCAAAAAAAAATCCTGATTCCCCGAATCAGAGATGTAATCTTGCCAGATCGTAGCAAGGCAAGCTCCAACTCCAATACCCGGATCCCATCTTCGTGAAGGCATCGGTGCCCTAGATCGCCGTCTTCATCGCAAGAGCGTTTTCTTGTACATAAATATCCCTTTTGTTTTTTTTTGTTTAATGTGGAACTAGGTGATTTTCCCGTGCTTATGCACAGACATAAATATTTATAAAATAAATATAATATAATAATTAATTGATATTTATTTTTAATTTTAAATTAATTTATAATTTGTATGTATAATTTATATTAATTATATAATATTACTTTAATTAAATATTTATCTAATTAGTTTTGTTGTTTTTACAATCAATTTAGTTGTCATTTGGACATATTGGATTCTGTCTATTTATTTGAATTCAACTATAATATTTGTTTTTTGTAAATATATTAATTTTTGATTAATTTTCTTATTTGCATTTTAGGTTGGTTGTTGTCTTAAATACATAAGTATATTTTATTAAGATTATGTATAAGTTAAGATATATTGTGATTAGAATAAAATAAAAAATAAAATAAAATGTCTGATTCTAAATTACATAATTAATATAATGATAATATTCTAAAGTCTCATGCATATATATAAATTTTACAAAAGATCTAAATTGTAACAGTGAGTTAATATTTTATTTATCATTTGTTAATATGTTTTAAGTCATCATATAATTTAAATTTATAAAATAAATAAATTATTATTATATAAACAAAATAAATATATTAGTATTATATTAACAAAATAAATAAATTATACATTCTTATTCTAGTTACATCTATGATTTTATATATAAGCTGGGTTAGTTGCTAATAAACTATACATTCTTATTGTAGTTACATCTATGATTTTAGATATAAGTTGAATTAGTTGCTAATATGTTCATTTGTTAATATGTTTATTGCTAAAATTATTTTTAGTTTTTTTAATATCTCTTAAAATATGCAGTAAAAATGTGATTGTATTTTATAAATTATATTATAAATAAAATTTATTTATTTTCCCGTAATTGTAAGATATTATAGTAAATAAAATATATGAAAAACATAAAAAAACATTTCAATAATAATAATAATTTTTTTTTGTCAATTTAACCTATATAAGTTTATGTTACTTAATTATTTTGTGTAATCATCTAAGAAAATATATAGATATATATAAAAAATTCAATTACTTTGAAAATATATATTTGTATTGTGTAAAATTATGTTTTAAAAGAAAAATATTTCTTTTTCTAATATCAAGATCATTTGTGTGAATTTTGTTTTTATGAAATCACATTACATACAAATATATTTTTTCATCTAAGAAGATGTAGATAAAAAAAGTATTTTATTACTTCAAAAGTATATTTTTTGTTACTTAAAGATAGCTTTTAAATGGAATATTGCTATTTTGTGAACTTTCATTTTTTTATGAAATCATATTATATATACATATATTTTTCGTTTTTAAATTATTTTATAAACTTTATAAATGTTTTCTTTTTATTTATATTATTATTTGGAAAATTTTAAAAAGTAAAAAATAATATTTAAGTGTACTTTTTTATTTCATTAGAGGTATCATAGCTAGTAATCAACCACCGTGAGAGTTAACGTAAGTGCGACACCTAGAAAAGTGACTTCTCAAATAATATTATAGAGATTTTCTCTTATTCATGTTTTCTTAACGTTATAAAATTATTATATTACTATAATCTATACAATACTAAAAGAGATATATGAGCTCCATTGAACCTATCCACGTAGGATAAAAAATTCAAGCCAATTAGATTGTCTTAAGATGCCATGTCAGCTTAGTAAAAAAAATCTAACTTTACGTTATTCCTTCTTCTTCTTTGACGCCTTTCCAGTGTCTCGCCAGATCTGGGTTTCTCTCGCCAAACCTTCGGCTACCGTTCTCCCAAAAGCCTCCCCGTAACGCCTAATTTATGGTTACCTTACTCTCATCTCCACTTCAATACATTCTCAGTTTCTCTGTTCCAATTCTCTTTTTGAAGGCGTTCGATTTCTCACCAAACTGAAGCTAAAAAAAATGGGGATTTCCCAATTATACATTTCTGACTTGGAGATTGGTCGTTTTGAGGACGTGGTGGTGACACGTCTTCTTCAATTCTAGGAGTCGGTACTCTGAAGAAAGGAGGCGAGGTTATTGCTTGACAAGAAGGTACTGATAATCTAAATTTATTTATAAAAACTTGATTTAAGGAACACTTCATTCGGTCTGCCTAAAATTCCCACTGTTTTCATTTGCAATCGACGTTGATACAAGGTACTATCACCGCACATCAACTCTACAGTTTTAAAAATCTACTGAGTGAAAGTGCTGTGTACGAGCTTAGTGTGTTCTATGTTGCTAGAAGCAATAATCACTTCAAACTGTGCGCCTCTCTCCTGTCTGTATTTGATTTACCGAGCATAACAGCTTTGTCGAGGTTGTCGACCCGACGGCTGAAAAAAAATCAGGTTTTGCAAGTATGAGCAGCTAATGGCTCTTGCTAACACCAACGTAGATTTGCCCGGTATGTATTTAATCTTAATCTTACAATATCCACTTCCATTATACTACCTCAATTTCGGGTGTATATTACAATTATGTACATTTCAGATATTTTTCGTCAGGATAGGAGTATACACACCATCTACAATGACGAAAACGAGTCGATACAGCGTGTTATGGTCACAATCCAGCTGGACAGGTACGTAGCCCCTACGCAAGCACCATTAAGTTTTAAGTTTTAAAAGTTTTATTTAACTTGATAGATGTTTCTTACTGATAAACCCCATCAACCTCTGCAGGTCAACCACTGTGTGTCGTGTGTTTGATAAGGTTGCATGACAAGTTAGTACTCTTGGATGTGAGACAAAAGGTCATGATTGCAACCAACATAAATCCCAAATTATTTGTCTGTGCATATGTGATTTACAATAACATGAACGCATCAGTTTTCATGCTCTCTTAATCTGTTTGTGCAGGTCGCTTAGTCCTAAACGTCACATTAGGGACACAGTTCTACTTTTATCATGAAAGCCAAGCCACTCAGTGTTTCTTAAAAGAGTCTGTTATTTCTTTCTACAATTAGTTACTACTTCACGATTATTACGGCGTTAGTTCACACATTAAACATACCAGATGCAGGCTCTGCAGAGCAGAGAGTGGTTCCTCTGGTATATCTTCCAAAATATGGTGGTGTTAAGAAACTTGAATATGTAAGACTCTCTAAACTTAATATCTACATTCTGAATTCTCCCCTACAGGTACGTTCAATGAATAAGGATCACTGTTATTATTGCATTTAGCTCAGTTCTCATGTGTACTGTCACAACATGACCAATTTACATGTGTTGTTATTTGTTTGGTTGTCTCTCCTTTTTCATACCGCGCACAATTAACCAATCAAAATGTCTCTTACTTGAAAATAAGAGACTTTTTTGCTGCATACTTTCTGCATTTGCTCATTTATCTAGGCTTCACATTTGAAAAAAATATTGTCAGCAACTGTGGAGTTTCTAATATAGCACCACACAAGTGATGATATGTCTGTAGCTGTTAAACTTTCTATGGTCCCAAATCCATTGGTGAAAAGCAGTTGTTCGTATCACACAAACGGGCCAGATGATGTTCCAATTATTGAAGGATGTCCAGCCAGCACTGACCCAGAGCCTGCACATACTGATTTAGTCCTGACCTCCACCGAGACTCCCATTAATGATGAAAAAGCCCCAGTTCAAAGTAAGCTCGAAATACTGATCACTCCAACTATGGAGACTTGGAATTTGCAAAATTCAATTCAATTGTTTGTTTCAAAATTTTATGTTTTCTTCAATAATGTTGTAATCCACATACTTTTACTTAGCACCAAAGTGTTTTTATCTACTTATCTTTGGCACAATACCATTTAAATAGTTGAGTTTGTTATGAGCATTATTTAATTTGAATTATTTTTAAATTAGTGGACGTCATCTACCTTAACCTAACAAAATAATCTCCTGATGTTTTTGGGTACATACTACATGGCCTCATTTAGGTTGGTAAACCCTCGCATTGGCTGTAATTATTTTAGTGGGCTTAACCACTTCAGATTGCTAAGATAAGTTATCGCAATGTTTTTTTTTTTAAAAAAAAAAAGCTTAAGTCATCGCAATGTTTATGCGTAGTAAAAATTTAATCTTTTATTGGTTACCAAACTTAAATCTAGAGAAAATTAAAAATTTATGGAAAACCACAATAAAAGTTGATCACCAGACGTAAATTTAGAGAAAATTAAAAAAAACATTAATGGAAAACACAATAAAAATAGTTAGGGAAACAGAAACAGCATATAAACCAAATACAAAAAGAAATTTAACTACAAATAAATAATATAATCCAAAACCACAAATTTCAAGAATATATAGTGCAATTTCATAAAAGTGGATAATAGAATTATTCATATGCGATATACTTTTTACAAGGTCATTATAACCAAGATCAACAAAACTAAGCCCTTTCTCAAAAAAAAAACTAAACTAAAATAAAAACAATTAATCTGATAGATTTTTTTTTTTTAAATCATGAAACTCAAGTTAAGTGAAATTAATAAGATATTGATACAAAATCATAATGAAAATTTAATAGTTAATCAAAATAAGATTTTTAAAAAATTATAGTTAAAAAAATGGAACAAGACTGAAAGTAATACAATAAATACAAGAACAAAAATGAATAAATATCATTTTATATATAAACAAGAGCCTTTAGATTATTCTATCCAAATAAATGGAGAATTATTTTTAAAAAAAGATGTTAAGATTTCCGAAATTTTTTTTAACCTAAATCCACAACTGCTATAAAAATAAAGTATAGAGTTATACAATCCTAAACAAAGGATATGATATAAAAAAATATTAATCAACTTATTGGAAAATAATTTTTTTTTCCGCGCGAAACGCGGACCAACCTAGGCAAACTACATGAACACCTTTCTCAAAAAAAAAACTACCGGAACCAAAAGGCATCCACAAAAATTGATCTCTTATTCATGTTACGAAAAGTATATATACATGAGCTTGTGAACCTAAGGAAATATTCAAACGTATCCTACCATACAAAATATAATATCTATGAATATAGGAAACATGTAATAACTATAGGTATTTACACAATACTCCTCAAAAGAAAGCATCCAATTCCCCTAGAAAATAGTATGATTTAGGGTTTCTAGATTTTTAACTTTTGTTTCTACAGAATACGATAGTCAGTTCGACGACTAGATTTCGCACAAAGTCAAAAACCAAGACAGAGTCAAGCTTTTACGCAAAGCCTTCTTAAAAACAGTTCGATCAAACAAACCCTAGAATACACTCCTCCCATTTAAATCTTTTCTTCGTCTTTTCAGTCCAGTCGAACAGAGAACAGATTTTTTCTTCCTTGAAGAAAGTTAAGATGTCTAAATCAGAAGACATGTGGTGGGAATCGGGAGAGTTGAGTAAGAGGGAAAACTGAAAAGAGAAGCACTTGAAGTTGGTAATACATGGCCGGTTGTGTAGGAAAGTGGCAGGCATTTTCTCCCTAGGAAACAGCCGAGAGAACGCGCACCACCCCCACCACAGACCCAACCCTAATATTTTACAGAACTTATTTAGTCTATTCATTTCCCCACTCGACAGGAGGAGCTAGCCAAATCGTTTTAAAGGTCTAAACATGTTCATATCATTCCTCTTAAAATCATATGTTGACTGTGTAAACCATTGATATTGCTATGCTAGCTTGGTTCTTTTTTTTTATCTAGACATCTAACAATAAGAGAGTAAATACATTTTTCACTGGTTATTCAGATGTTTAATCGTGCAAACATGTTTGCCCTTTTTTTTTTTTTGTAGTTTACTTATAGAGATGGAGACGAATAGTACTGTAAGCAATACAAAGCAAGATAAATCTTCTCAAGGCTCCAATCCTCGTAGTAACCGGAAACAAGATTTGACGTGGAACTATGTTAGTGAAGCTGTTGATTCAAAGGGGAAGAAAGTAACGGCATGTAACTTCTGCGGAAAGCAATACGCTGGAATCAGCAGCATGAAACAACATTTGGCTGGTCTGAATCAAAGTAAAACTGCATGCAAGGAAGTTTCTTCAGAGGTTCGAGATTCTATCGTAAAATCCATGAAAGAAAATAACAAAGAGAAGACGAAGGAGAAAATTGTTGTGGATCTTGAGATGACAGACTATGAAGTAAAGGATGGTCAAAGTTCTCAACAATCTTGCACTTCCCAAAGTAGAAAAAGAAAGGTTAGTATCCACTTAACATGTGTACCTTGGATACAAAGTTGCACTGCTTTTGTCTAGTTAACTACATAGTAGTACAAGTGTTATAGTATGTTTGGTCTTGTTTTGGTACAAGAGTGTCTCATCATCGTTTACTTCAACTCTCTTTAGAATCCTCACTCTCTTTTGTTCCTCACCCTCTCACTCTCTTTCGCTCCTCACATCACACGCAGAGAGAAGCTACACCAGGAAAAGAAAAGATGGCTGAATCAGCAAAGCAACACATTGATCGCATTCGCAGGACTAAGTTTTCTATCGGTGGAGACGAGAATCCGTTGACGGAAGATCTTCATCAGGCTGTGAAGAATCTCTCAGCTGAGCTCTATGCCAAGGATGTTCACTTCCTCATGGAGCTTATCCAAGTAAGCATTCTGCTGGATGTAGAAACCATGTTTCTTGTATTTTTTTTTTTTTTTGTCAAAGGAGTTAAATGTTTCTTTGGCTTCCAGAACGCTGAGGATAATGAGTACCCGGAAGGTGTGGATCCATCTCTTGAATTTGTGATTACATCTGATGACATCACAGCCACTGGAGCTCCAGCGACTCTCCTTATCTTCAACAACGAGAAGGGCTTTTCAGACAAGAACATAGAATCCATTTGCAGTGTTGGAAGGTCCACCAAGAAAGGCAACCGAAAACGCGGTTACATTGGAGAGAAAGGTACCATAAGACCTCAAATACAAAACTCAACTTTCAAAAGACCCTTGTCCTTACATATGTGTGTTCTGTTTCAATCTTTGGCAGGAATTGGATTCAAGAGTGTGTTTCTGATTACTTCTCAGCCTTATATTTTCAGCAACGGGTATCAGATTAGATTCAACGAGGCACCTTGCAGCCACTGCAGCCTTGGTTACATTGTTCCCGAGTGGGTTGACCAACATCCTTCTCTTGTCGACATACAAAGGATCTACGGTTCAGGTTCTTCTCTTCCGACCACAACCATCATCTTACCACTAAAGAGTGACAAAGTAGACCCGGTGAAAGAACAGCTCTCTAATGTTCACCCTGAGGTTCTCTTGTTCCTTTCCAAGATCAAGAACCTATCTATCAGAGAACACTGCCAAGATCCTAACCTCAGCACAGTGAACTCCATCGGTATCATAACCGAGACGGATTTCATGACGAGGAAGAGCATTGACGCTGAGTCTTACACAATCCATCTCTCTGCTAGTGAAACAGACACAGAGAAGCAATGCAGTTACTACATGTGGAGACAAAAGTTCCCAGTGAAAAACGAGAACCGTGTTGAAAGAAGAACCGAAGTCCAAGATTGGGTGATAACTTTAGCCTTTCCATTAGGAGAGCGTCTTAGCCGTGGAAACACCTCTCCTGGCATCTATGCCTTTCTTCCTACGGAGATGATAACAAACTTCCCATTCATCATCCAAGCAGATTTCATCCTTGCGTCATCAAGAGAAATTATACTACTTGATGATATATGGAACCAAGGGATTCTCAGCTGTGTTCCGTTAGCTTTTGTGAACGCATTCACCACCTTGGTGAAAAAGACCGATGCTCCTATCTCTAGCTTGCTGTCTACTTTTAGGTTCTTGCCTGTAACACAATCTAGCTACGCTAAGCTAAACATTGTTAGAGATTCCATCAGGGAGAGAATCTGCGCTGAGGAGATTGTGCCGAGCGTGTCACATTTAGGACAGAAGTTCTTTCACAAACCATGTGAAGTTGGTCGGCTCATCCCTGCTTTTTCGGACATCTTGGAGAAAGCGAGGAGAGAAGGCGCAGGGTTAAAGAACATATCATCACATGGAGTCTACATTTTGGATTCTTCTTTTGACAAAAAAGAGAATGACTCCGTTCTAGACTTCTTGTCTTTGAGAGAAGTCAGCAACGAATGGTACTCAAAATGCATTCAAGGGTGTGATCTCGTGACAAGTGTGTCAGAAAGCACCTACGTGGAGATCCTTCTCTTCGTAGCTCAGAACTGGGAGCCAAGATTCAAGAACACAAACATGGTTAAGGTTCCTCTTATCAAGTACCACGTTCAGAAGGGAGCGAGTCTTCTTAGCAGCTTGGAAGATCTCAGTCCTCGGACGTTATGTCTCGTTGCAGAGAAGAATCACTCGTGGTTACTCGATTGGAACGGTGAGTTTAGATGCATGTCTGATTATGTTTTTCTGCCACAAGCAACAAAGAAAGCGTTGAATGCATCACGCTCTACTAATATGGAAGTAATACGTAACTGGCTTGGAGAGAAGATTACTTTGATGGATCTTAGTGTCTCTCTATACGCACAATGTCTCTTGCGTAGTCTTAAGAAAGACAACAGGCTTGTGGTGGCATACGCACACTTTCTGCATCACTCAATCACCAAGGGGTTTCTATCAGATGAGGAGGCTAAGAAATGTTGCGAAGAGATGCCGCTTGTGGACAACTATGGGAATGTTAAGACGAGTACCTTCGGTGTTCTTGTTCCTGCTAGTGCAGGTAAATGGGTTAGCTTAATAACCGGGTCGAATCCTTGGAGGCAGGACGGTTATATAGAGCTTTGGGAAGAGTATATGACGTCTGGTATGTTCGCCGGTGTTCGGTCTAAACAGAGAGAGCTTCTTGGGTTCTTGAAAGAATATGCTAAAGCTGGAGATGTACCTGAAGTAGCACCACCGAATGCTGCTCTACCTGCCTTGTCTGGAGCTCTTCAGAAACAGAATGTTTTTCTTCTTTTGGAGTGGATTAATAGTCATAGAAACTCTCTTCCTCCAAAGTTTATTGATTCAGTTAAAGGAGGAAGCTGGCTGAGAACTAAGATGAATGGAAGCTATGATTATCGCCCGCCTTGTCAGTCTTTTTACCATACTGCATCATGGGGAGGCGTTCTGAAGAAGGGATCAGTTCTTGTGGATGTTCCACTTGTTGATAGGAGCTTCTACGGTAAGAAGATTGAGAGCTACACAGAGGAGCTGAAAACTGCTGGTGTTATGTTTGAGTTTAGTGAAGCATGTGCGTTTGTTGGTGACCACCTCATGAGTTTAGCTGGGACCTCCTCGCTGTCAAGAGAGAATGTGTTTTCTATTCTTAAGTTCATCAGAAACTTGAGAGAGAAGCTCCTCTCACCTGATGATTTCGTCACATCCATCAAAGGCCGCCCTTGGCTGAAGACAAGTTCAGGTGACAGATCTCCAGAGGGAGCTGTTCTGTTCAGTGAAGAGTGGAAAGCTGCCTCTCTGATAAGTGAGATTCCGTTTGTTGATGGAGACGTCTACGGTGAATCTGAGATCAGTGGGTTCAAGGAAGAGCTGAAGCTGCTAGGGGTTGTGGTTGAGTTTCCTAACAATCACGGTCTCATAGTCTCTCATTTGAAGCCTGAAAAGCTGAACTATCTTACAGCAGATGCAATGATCTTACTACTTGAGTGCATACGTAACCTGACTTCTCAGCATCTGGTTGATTCCTTAAGAAGCTCTCAGTGCCTGAAGACAAAAGGAGGCTACAAGTCACCTGCTGAATGTTTCATATCTGATCCTGACCAGACTTTCTTTCTGACAGTCTTTGATGATGTCTTCCCTTTAGTCGATGATAGTTTCTATGGAAGCAGAATCAGTTCCTACAAAAAGGAGCTAGAGCAGATTGGTGTTGTGGTTCAGGTTGAAGAAGCTGTGAAAGCGTTTGTGAGAACATTCAAGCAGAAAGCTACCTCAACTTCTCTAACACGAGAGAACGCTTTGTCACTTCTGTCTTTCTACAAGAAAATGATGGGAAGTGATCACAAGTTTCCTGAAGAAGTTATGAAAAGCTACACAGAGTTACAATGGCTGCAAACAACACTCGGCGACTTCCGCGCACCAAAGGAGTGCATTCTCTTTTGTTCAGAGTGGGAGCCTCTCCGTCTTATAGCCAATCTCCCCTTTATAGATGATACCACAAAGTGGTACGGCAAGAGTATACACAGCTACAAGAAAGAGCTAAGGAGCTTAGGAGTCACTGTTGAGCTGAAACAAGGCGTGAACCATTTGGTTAGCTCTTTAAGTCTCCCTGATGAGTCTAGTAGCATCACTCCTTCAAGTGTTCTGTCTCTTCTTGAGTGCGTCACGTTCTTGATTGAGGATGGTAGAAAACTCACTCAGGAGTTTCTAGACAAGGTCTCTGTCAGATGGTTGAAGACACAAGCTGGTTACAACAGTCCTAAAGAGTGTCTTTGGTTTGATAAAAGCTGGGAACTAGAGCCTTGTGATGGTCCCTTCATCGATGAAAAGTATTATGGCTCTAAGCTTAAGTCTTTCAAGAGAGAGCTTATTGAGGTTGGAGTTGTTGACGATCCAGACAAAGCTAGCCAGTTGCTTGCTACACACGTTTATACTCATTCTGATTCTGATGCAGTTTCCCGGATATATAGATTTCTCAGTAAAACTGAATGGAAACAAGAGAAAGACTCGTCGTCTTCTTCAGGCAGGATTTGGATTCCGAGAGATGAGAAATGGGCAGATGTTTCTAGCTGCGTGGTCAGTGATAAAGACAAGCTCTTTGGATCACACCTAAACGTTCTTGAAAACCATTACAAGAGTTATGACCTTCTTGTCTTCTTCTCATCTGCATTTAACGTGAGAATAACGCCATCTGTTGAAGATTACTGTGCTTTGTGGAAAGACTGGGAGAGAACAAAGGAAAGATTGTCAAACCACGAGTGCTGTGCGTTCTGGAGCTTCCTTGTGCGACACGGTATATCTGAGGACTTACTCTCTGAATCCTTCTCTCGTTTGCCAGTTAAGACAACAGATAGCAGCAATGATGAAGAAGGAATCTTGTTGTCTAGCAAAAGCGACGTGTTCATAGCTGATGACTTGCTCTTGAAGGATCTTTTCATTGACTCCCCTGTTTTTGTATGGTACCCAACTCCAAGCAACCCTAGATTGTCACAAACTAAGCTTATGGAGCTTTACAGGAAAATAGGAGTCAAAGACATCTCTAAATGCGTGGAGACTGCAGAAGCTAAGTTAACCGACCGAACCAAAGTCAAGAAGCAAGAGAAGAGTCTGATCGGACCAGGGCTAGTGAGGCTGGTTCTAGGGTTTCTATCTGATCCATCTCTTGAGATAGAAGCTGAGGAACGTTCAAGAATCATAGAAAGTCTTGTTAGCCTCAGTGTTCTCCAAACTCCGGAGACGATCTCAACGGATTACACGCTGACACTACCGTCAAAGGGAGAGAAGCTGGTGGCAAAAGCTAAGAAGGTGATGAGGTGGGAGAGAGAGGAAGGAGTTGTGTATGCAGAGAAGATGAAGAAAAGTTGCGGGAAAAGAAAGGTTTTGGAGCACGCCACGTGTTTCGCTGAGGTGATTGCTAAGGGAGTGATGAGTGGTAGAGAAGATCTTATTGAAAGGCTATCAGAGCTAGTGAAGATGGCTTACTTGGTTGAGTTTGACGAAGAGGCGTTAGAGTTTCTTATGAAGTCCAAGAACCTTGAGGTCTATGAAGAAGATGAGAAGCTAATCTCAGATGCCTTCTCCCTCAAGTAAAACTATTGTCAGATGCTTTCTTGTTTGGTCCAAACTCCAAACAGTCATTTTAAGAGCTTTTTTTCTTCAAATTAAAACATTTACTTTACACAAACTCGTTACAATGAGGTAAACAAACCTGAATGAATCACAATCTTGTTTGATCTTCTTCAACCTTTTTAAATATAGTGTAATTTGCTTAAACCGGACACTATAACCGTCCTATACCAGTACCGGTTCTGCTTCTAACTGTTGCTGCATCAGATAGTAAATCTCTGGAAGCATCAATGCCTGAAGACTCAACATCTCTGGTTCTTAAATCTTCGTTAACACGGCCTGATAACTCCCAGCTACCTCCTCTCCTTCCCCTGCTAGACTCTCTGGAATGCATAATCCCACGTCCTTCGGTCTCTTCTGGTGGAAGCATTCTGCTCAAATCCCGCGATGTAACCGATGTCTCCATGTCCTTGTCCATGTCACCGAGCTCTTCATCCACTGTCTCGTGCCACACCGGTTTTCTCCCCATCTCTATATCCTGGGAAACTTTCTGCAAGCTCGGGCTCGACATGGCTCCGTTAACTATCCGTGGTGGGATCACTGGCTCCTTCGATACCTTTGCTCTGAAACTGTTCTTAGATGAAGCAACGCTTGTGCAGAACACCTCCATGAAGTTCCCAAGTATCCCCTTGTTGAAAGGGTTCTCGTGTCTATCATAACGATACCTAAAGTTTTCGTAAGTCGACTGCAATAACATGAAACAACAGTTAACAAGCAGCTTACTTTATCCAACGGTCTCAGCGTGTGTATAGTGAAGCAAGGGGGCTTACTTGATTGGTGCTCATTAGGTACAAGTGGAAACCGGTAAGGCCACCAACGAACCAGACACAGATGAAAGTGTAGATTATAAGCGCGATGGAAGCAGGTGTCTTGATTAGCGACTTCCAGATGCTTATCTTCTCACCATCCATTATGCGTTTAACGTAAATCCAGCAAAAGACATGGACATAAACGCAGAGAAGAGCCGAGCATAATATAAACATGAAGTAGAACCTGTAGTTTCTCTACATTTAAAAAAAAATTAAACTGTTTAGTGTCTCTTGAAATGATTAAAAAAAAAAGAGGTAACAAAGGATTCATTTACCAATCCAATGCATTGACCAAGCCAAGGACAGTGGTGATCAAATTTCTCAACGCAGTTGTTGCATATGGAGCAGTGAGAAGCACGAGGAGGTCTGTAAAGCATGCACGTGTCACAGTATTTGATCTTCACAGTGATTCCATTAACAATCATGTCTTTTGTCCGAGGCAACCGGCTCTGAGTAGGAGTATGAGCAAGGCGCGGTTCTCCACCAATCTCAATACCTTCAGGTTCAGGAGGATATAGATTACGAGGTATGATTCCTGGGTCTCTCCCCGAGGTTACAAGAAGAAATATAAGATCCTGTGGAGACACACAAAGATGGAAACTTATCATCAAGATGCATGTGTGTAAGCAGTAGCAGAAGAGGGAAGAAACGTCGTTCAACTCACTAATAAGTTGAGACCAATGGCGACGGCTAATACAGATACTCCTCTGTGGTGAGGGAAGTCATCAACAAATTTTCTGCCGACGAAAACACAGAAGATAATGACAGGAGCTGTAATCAAGAAGATGGTGATGAGTATGGATCGAGCATCGGGCCCAAACACGAGCCTTCCTCCAAAGAAGAACACCTGGAGAAACAAAACAGGATTCATTAAAGATAAGTAAAATATCAACAGTGTTACAATCTGATAAAACTTATATGTAAACCAAAAGGGTAAGCCAAGTAGGAATTCAAATTCAAGATTAAGAGCAAAAGGATAACTTTTCTGGAAAAAGTCAAACATAAAGGGTGCAACTGGAATGCTATTTTGTGGAATAAAACTCTTTGGAATGGATTATTCCACATGTTTCCATAAAATGTTTACCAGTTACCATGAAAACGTTTTAGAAACAATTCCATATATTCCATTTTTGGAATGGAACAAAAAAACAAATCCTTTGTAAATGTTGTTCCTTTTATTCAGGATCATAATCCTTCGTGAATGAATGGAAAATCATTCCAAAAATATTTTCAGTTTTTATTCCATTTAATCTATCATTCCATTTTTTCTTATTCCAAAAATAATCATTCCTTTAATTCATAATATTCCTTATATGAATAACCAGTTACACCCAAACTTGTAAACTTGCTCAAGAATGAAGGGACCCAGAAGACACAAAGAAGATAGTGATAAACTTCAGGGTAAGGATTTGGATTCAGATCTAAGATAAAGTCCTTAAATCTGCTGACCAAGAAAGCAAAGAGATAAAAGAGAAAAGCTCACGTTATTGCCTTTCCAACCCTTATACGTTCTGATCATCTCATCTCCGCCGCCGCCGCCGCTTGAACTCGGAGCTCCCGGACGACGATCTGACGGCTGCAACTCTAACATCGGAAGCCAGAAAAAGTCTCCTTTTCTTTTTTGGGGGTTACAATGGCGTTTGTTTGTTTGTTTGAAAAATGAAATAATTATTGAGAGAGAAATGAGAGGACTCTGCTTGGTCGTCCCTTAAGTCACCTTTCCCTTTTTACCAGTCAACTAATTTCAATCAATCCCGTTTTAATTAGTAGTAATATTACTTTATTGCGATGTTTTGCTTTTTCTTTGTCGGCTAATGGATTTGTTTTTGTTTCTGTTACAAATTAACGGCTGTGTTATAATTTTTATTAAATCATTGAGTAAATACTAATGGATAATTATATTCAGATACATCAAAAATATTCATTTTGATCTCTCAATTTTAAATGATTTAACTATTTATTTTGTTTTTGTTTTTCTTTTTGTCGGCTAATGTGAATTATTCAAGGCAGCTGACATAAAAATAATATTCACCTTGATCTCTAAATTTTAAATATTTAATATATTAAATAATTATTCCTAAATCATATAGATAGATAAAATATTTACCTTTAAACTATAATTGTTTCAAAAATTGTAAATTGCAAGATCGTTTCTAATTATAGTGAAAATAAATTGGATAGTTGAATCAATCGTTCTTAATTTTTTGTAAGCTACAATGTGCATGTGGATTAGATACTGAATGGTAAACATAATTATAGAACAACTTGCACCTGTCTACAAAGGTATCTTTGTATATCGTAGTTGCTGATTGATTAATTATCACCACTTATTATGTCAACATTTGGATGCTTATCAGACTATGTATGATCTGTCATCTTTCATTTTAATTTCTATTGAATTCACATTTTAATCCAATACGTGTTGAAGAGTTCTCGTCAATTTTGGTCTCTTTTGTTGGACCCTCTTCTTGTTGAGTTTTAACTAAAAACAAAACAAAACGAAAAGCTACTCTTTTGTACCAATTCAAAAGAACAAAAATGCAATATTGTGAAAAAGTATATTGTATTTGTTTGAAATATCTCTTTCAAATCATGTGGGATCAAAATCTATATATAAAACTAAAATGACGCAGACAACCCATTTCCCCTGTATTTTCTCTGGTCTTCACGCTGGCCATAAGCCATGAACTTTCATTAGCCGGCCTACTCGAAAAACAATTCTTAAAGTATTTTAAAATTCTATAGTTTACAATTTCTCTAGTTTTTTTTTTACTCGAAGATATTAAAAGTAGAGTTTTGCAATTTATGGAAAAGCAAAAAATTACACGGAGACATACTTTTCTATTGTCCGTTAACATCTACACATATTTTATACTTGTCAAATATTTTCATTGAATAAATTGACCAAAAATCTTTTCTAACTTAAACCATAAAAATTATTTTGATATTAGTACTTACCCATCGAATTTTGAAAAGCGCAGACGGCTGAGTTTCTCTTTAACCTATAACTAGAATTTGATCCGCGTCTTCGCACGGGTGCTTAATTTAATTTGTGTTTAACATAAAATCATAAACCATTGGTTTAATAAAAAAAATTTCATACATATAGAATAGTATATATTATTTAATAATATAGATGTTTGATAATAATTTTTTTTAATTTATACATAATATTATATTATTTTTTATAACTTAATGCAATTTGATGTAATTGTACTATTCATATATTGATATGTTGTTTTTTTGTGAATTTATTTTCAAAAGAAAAAACATACCTAAAATTTTAATTTTTGCATTAGTTTTCTATGAATTATCTTTAATTTTATGATATTTTGTTTTCTTGAAAATTGAACTCTCGAATTTTTTATATTTGATTAAACTAAATAAATTAATGATATATTTAAAATTCTTTTATATAATATATACTATATATTTCAGTTGTGTTTTTATTTTCACTATGAAGAAACAACAACTATTGTTATTAATTAATTTAAATTGATTTTAAATGTAGTTGCAGAATCTGTAAATAAAAAAAATACAAAAAGGAAATATGTCATTTATTATAAATGCAATGATTAAATATGTAAATAAAAGAAAGTAATAAATCTGCTATCTATGTTTCCAAACAATTATCATTTATTTTTTTATCCTTATTTCCAAACAGTATTAAAGGTATCTAATCTATTAATTTAGACTTCTATTTTTATCTACCATTAGCAAGTCATAGTAGGACCACCTAAAGAAATAGTTAATAAAACATATTTGATTATTTACATTAATAATAAACCAACTATAAATTTGAATTTTATTTTTTAATTATAACAAAATCTGTTGAGAAAGAATCTAACAAAATCTTACTTAAAATTTAAATATTTTTATAAAATAACATATTTATTAATTTCGTAATTAATAATATAATATTGTTATAAATCAATGTTAACTAAAATTTTATTATAAAAAAAAAAAGAAAATAAAAATTATATACTTTTTTTAATAAATTATATAATTAGATTATGTATTATATAAAAATAGAAGTTCTATAAGAGTTAAATATGATAAAATTTTTATTAAATAGGTAAATTAAAAAAGTTTATTTTTTTATTATTTCATTTAAATAAGTTATCACTCATCATTAAAATGAGTTAAAAATCGTATACTATATAATATTTTTATACAAATATAAATTTATTAAGATATTTTAAACTTTTATATCTACAACTATATATTATCTTTTATTTATTTTGAAACTCTTGACAATATTTTTTTAAAATGTTTATATACAATGATATAATATTATATAATAACTTTTAATTCATATACTATTTAAAAAAGAAAACTATGAAATTTTAATAGTTCAAATCAAATTTTAATTATAATTTTTTCTTAATTATAACAAAATCTGTTGAGAAAATTTAGAAAATATCACCAAAATTTAAATATTTTTTATTATAAAATAATGTATTAATATAGTAACAAAAACAAATTCAAAATGTATTCTTCCAAACTCAAATATAGTACTGTAATTTTTCAAAGTTTACTTGACAAAATATAAATTTTGAAAATAAATATTCAAACTCGACATGATAATATTTCAAATTTTACAAAATATTAAATCACAGATAATAAATAATAACTTTTTGAAATGCACCACGGAAAAAAACAAATTATATATGTTGTAAAAATTAAAGCAACCGAATATTTTGAAAATATAATTTAAAAATAAAACTTAATATCATAGCATCCAAAAAATATCTTATATCAATAAAATTTAGTAAAATAATATCATAGATGCTACTATGTATAAAATTTATTAAAATAACAGGCTATAATATTTAAACAATTTTTTTTACTTAAATTCTGTAATATACTAAAACAATATACATTAAAGTATATTTTTTAAACGGAGCAGGCAAATATAAATTATCTTGAACATATTTATTTTCTATAATATAAATTTTAAAATTTTAAAATGTATTTTAACAAAATGTATAAATTAAAAAAAAAGAAATATTTTGAAGAAGGTTTTCTATTTGATTATTTTATATTGTTATTTTATTGTATCTAACTCAAAAAATATATTAGTAAGAAATAAACATTAATAACAAAGTAAAATGTATTAAAAATCACTATATATGAATAATTCTGAATAAAAAATATAAACAATAATATTATTGAGTTACATAATATATAATACTAAAATGAAAATTTTATATTTAAAACATTTGTAATAATATCTAATGCATTTATAAAATAAAAAAATATCCGCACGAACGTGCGGGTTAAAATCTAGTTTCAGTTTTAATAATATAGATTAACCATCAAATGACACATTCACTCACTCTTTCTTTTCAGCCAAAATTTGAAGGTCTCTATCCCATTGCATATGGTTACGCCGGTAAAGGCGGAAGCGGCAGTAGAGGAGGTGGAGGATTGGTTACGGTGGTTGAGGTCAAGCTAGTGGTAGGGGCGGGCAGTCATGGAGGTAGTGAAGGATCAGGAGGTGGAGGGTTTTATAGTGGTGGTTCTTACGGAAGTAGTGAAGGAGGAGGAGCTGGAGCTGGATGAGGAGATGATAAATCACGAGGAGAGGAGTAGACTCTTACAAGTCATGGATGGTTGCAGTTATAAGGCGGCAGCTCAAAGGCCATTTTTTTAACACTTGTTGCTTTGGTTGGGCGTGAAAAAAGGTCTTTTGACTTGGATTGGGAGCTTAAGAACATGATGGTAAAAAACCGTCGACAACCTAATGTGGTTAATTTTATTACTTTCATCCATGAGATTTGTAAAGGTGTGAAGTTACAAGAGGCTAATAATTTTTTTGACGAGATCAAAGCAAGAGACATGGCTCCCAATAATGTCACTTATAAGACTTTGATTAATGGGTAGCCAACTATTCTAAACTCAGCACACCCTCTGCAGTTCATCTCTTCTATCATCAATTGATAGTTTACGAATAACTAATTTTAAAAAACAATAATCCATAATCTCCAACACAGATTTTATATCGTTTTTAATATGTAGCATTACGTACAGACTAATATTTTCGCAAATGACTTACTCTCTATTATTATGTGTTTTGTGAATATTAAGAAAGTATATTATAATTTAATTATGAACGTTATTTATATTAATTATTTTGAATAAATTTAAAATAATATTAATCAATAAATTTGAATAACTTTTCGTTTAAATCTATTAATAATAAATAATAAAAATATTTAACCTATTTTTTAAAAATATTTATCTTTTTAAATAGGAGATAGTCCAGAGCAGATGAATTCATTTTCTTGTAATTATCAAGAGCATTAAGTTTAATACTTTAAGGAATTTTTCTTTCTCAATGGTTGGTGCTCGAAAAGTTTGATAGTGCTGTGAAGTTTGATAGTCAAGCTTGGCATCAGGTCTTCCCTTTTGAAACAAATTATAGGTGACTAGTTTTGTTTATGTCGTAATTTGTGGTTTTTGGTGTGTTCTTTTGGTTTGCTTTGTGGATTTGAGACTTTGACGGTTTGAGATTTTTGGAGTTTCTGTTTTCTAGTGTGCGGTGCAGGATAGCTCTGATGTGGGTACCTACTTCTTCTGTCAGATTTGGTGAAGCGGGTTCAGGTGGGTTTGCGATTATTCTGTATTTTTGGCTCTTTTTTCTTTGTTCAATGGTCGTCTTTGTCGAAGGTCATATAAACTATGGCTAGTGGTTAAGCTCTAGTTTGTAAATATTTTTTTGTTAATTTATGGAGTTTGATGGTCTTGAGGCAGTATTGTATGGTGGCTTCTTAGTGTGTTGGGTTTGGGTCTCCAAACTTTACTCTAAGGACCGACAAACGTCTAATCTTTTCCATGTTTGTCTTTAGTAAGGTTTTGGTATTCAAACCTTGGGTTTACTGATGAATGATTGAGTGTGAAGCTTTGATTTTGTGATGTCGTGCCGTTCATTGAGTTTAAATCGATAGGTTTCTTTGGATCTCTGATAAGGAAATGTGGAGCTTTATTTACCTCAATTTTATTTGATCTATGAATAGTTCAATTGTCAACCGTGTTCTCCGTCAGCTGCTCGAGAGGAAATTTGTTTTCTCATTTTTTTTTTTGTTCTTAAGTGGCATTTACTTGTGGTTCTCTGTCGAATCATATCTTGGACCTTTTTACACTACAAGAAAAATGGGTTTTAATAGCATACCAGAATAGCGTTTTTTCGATTGTGCTATGGTAGGTATACTCGTGTTTTAAAGATAGCGGTTGTATATTTCCAAACGTTATGTTATAGTTTCGAGTTGAAAAATCATAATTTAAGCGTATGTTTGAAAGAAGACGCTTAATTAATATAGCAGATTAAAAAAAAAAAAGTGTTATGCTTGATTACGCGGTAATGACCGCGACACTTAGAAATAATTTGGCTCCTAAAACCCAATTAGAATCCAAAATTAATCCCAAATTAGTAGGGTTTTGTTCTTCCCTCTCTCTCTTTGTTCTTCACTCTCCATCGAACACTTTGCCTCCATTTGCTCGATAGACTCGACCTCAATCTCTTTCACTCGAATTTTCATTCTCAATTCCTCAGCTCCAATGATTACTCAATGTGGATTAACTCTTATTGAAATCCCCTTTGATTGAAATCCTTTCTGATTCCATCGAAGGTGAACTCGGGTTTCATCTCTTTTCTATCCTAATCGATTGAAAATCGATTTATCTCTTCTCTATAACTGATTTAGGGTTATTGCATGTTTAATTGAATCGGTTTTGCATGCTCGTTTGCAGGAACCTTTATTTTCCGACAGCTTTGGCTTAAGGTATTTGTTCTTTTCAATTTCTGGGTTTCTCTTTTACTTGTTCATTTCTGTAAAATCTTGTATCTTACTTAACGACATTGTCTTTTTTTGTAGGAGACTCTAATTTAAATCCGAAGAGATTATTTTAAGGTGAGAAATCTCGTTCTGTTTTGCTGTTAAATCCCTTATTTTTTTGTTGTTCTGGCTTGATAAAGTGAGACTCTTGTATGTTCATTTCGTCGGAGCTGTATCATGGATAAATCTTGGGTCTGGTTACCAAGGTATTAACTTCACTTGTTCTTTTAAAAATTTTTAAGTCTCAGTGTTTAGTTCTCACTTGTTTTAACCATACAGGAATAGCCTTGAGTATGAGAAAGGAGCTAGTGAGTTCGTGTCTTCTTCATCAAAACGTTTAGGTGATCCAGATGAAATGTTCTGCCCTTGTGTTGATTGTCGCAATGTCTGCCACCAATCTAGTGAGAAAGTTTTCGAGCACCTGGTGATTAGAGGAATGGATGAGAAGTACAAGAGCTGTAAGTTTTGGTCTAAACACGGGGAAACAAGACCTGATAAGTCAGCTAATGTGATCTGGTCTGAAAATGAGGCTTACGACTTGTTCAGAACAACCTTCATGCGAAGTCAAGGCAGCTAAGGATACGCAGAGGAGAATGCTGGAGTGTTTGAGGGCACTGATACGCCAGAAGAAGTTGAGTTTAGAAAGAAGTTAAAGGATGCAGAAACTCCGTTGTACCCAAACTGTCTGAAATTTACAAAGGTTGCTGCAATCATGGGACTTTACAGGATAAAGGTGAAGAGTGGGATGTCTGAGAACTATTTCGATCAGCTTCTGTCCCTAGTTCATGATCTGCTTCCCAGTGAAAATGTTCTACCTAAGTCTACAGATGAGATGAAGAAGTTTCTGAAACAGTTTGGTTTTGGGTATGATGTCATCCACGTCTGCAAGAATGACTGTATTTTGTATAGAAAAGAGTTTGAGGATGCAGTCAGCTATCCAAGATGTAGTGAATCAAGATGGGAGAAGGATAATCAGACTGGTGAGGAGAAGAAAGGGATTCCTGTTAAGGTGCTTAGGTATTTTCCGATTAAAGACAGGTTCAGGAGAATGTTTAGATCAAAGCGGTTGGCAGAGGACTTGTGTTGGCACTCAACTAATGCTTCTGAAGATGGAATTATGCGTCATCCAGTAGATTCATTGACTTGGGCTCAGATAAACAACAAATGGCAAGAGTTCGCTGCTGAAGCAAGAAACCTAAGACTAGGAATTTCAACAGATGGCATGAATCCGTTCTCTATCCAGAACACGAAGCATAGCACATGGCCTGTTCTATTAGTCAAATACAATATGGCTCCGACAAAGTATATGAGGTTCGAGAACATCATGTTGACAATGTTGATACCTGGTCCAACCGCACCTAGCAACAACATTGATGTATATCTACAGCCATTGATAGAGGACTTGCATGATTTGTGGACAGAAGGTATGGAAGTTTATGATTCGTTTAAGAAGGAGAGTTTTACACTTAGAGCTATGTTGATGTGGAGTATCACCGACTATCCTGGTTTAGGCACATTAGCTGGGTGTAAAGTGAAAGGGAAGCAAGCGTGTAATGTCTGCGGGAAGGGTACACCTCATAGGTGGCTAAAGTTTAGTCGCAAACATGTTTACATGGAGAACAGGAAGCGGCTCAGGCCTAGTCATCCTTATAGAAGAAGGAAAGGATGGTTTGACAATACAGTGGAGGTTGGTACTGCAAAGAGGCTTCAGAGTGGCTGCGATATATTTGACAGTCTTAAGGACTTTAAAAACGATTTTGGGAAACCTTTACCTAAGAAGAGTAAGCAGAAGAGGATAGAAGGAGGTGAAGATGATGTTCTTGCAGCTGACGACCGTGAGGAAGATGATGATCTGTGGCGGTGGAAGAAAAAATCTATTTTCTTTGACTTACCTTATTGGAAGGTATGTTTTATTTTACAAGTTACAAATACTGTATTAGATTTCTGCAGATGCTAATGTTATATTCTGAAAAATTGCAGGATATGCCTGTGAGGCATAACATCGACGTCATGCACGTCGAGAAGAACGTGTCTGATGCGTTGTTGTCTATACTGATGCATAGTGCGAAATCTAAGGATGGACTGAAAGCAAGAAAGGATTTAGAAGAGATGGGTATTAGAAGCAACTTACATACACAAGCTAGGGGGAAGAAAACTTACTTGCCTCCAGCTGCGTATTGGCTTTCAAAGGAAGAGAAAAGAAAGTTCTGCCGAAGGTTATCCAACTTCAGAGGCCCTGATGGATACTGTGCCAATATAGCTAACTGTGTCTCACTGGATCCTCCTTCTATTGGCGGCATGAAGTCACATGATCATCATGTTCTTATGCAGAATCTCTTACCAGTAGCGTTGAGAGGTTTACTTCCAAAAGGACCTCGGATAGCAGTGACTCGCATATGCAATTTCTTCAACAGACTCTGCCAACGCATTTTTGATCCAGAGATGCTACTTGCACTAGAAACAGAGATCGTGGAGACAATGTGCCAGCTAGAGAGATTCTTCCCACCTGCATTATTTGATATCATGTTTCACCTTCCACTGCATCTGGCAAGAGAAGCACGCTTGGGTGGCCCTGTTCTCTTCAGGTGGATGTACCTGTGGGAACCAAAATTCGCACTGTCGATTTCCGTTTAAATAAGGAAACTAGGAAAACCCTAATTTCCCAGAGGTCCCGGATCTCTGCGAGAGCCAACGACAAGTGATCGAATATATGCGGAAATCATGAAAAGATAACAAACGAGTTTAGAGAAAACAGTAGATCTTATTTCGAGTCCGCGTAAGAGCGTTGCGATCATTACAAGAGAATACAAAGGCTTTGGCCGCATGGGCCGTCAGCGAGTTACCTAGTTCTAGCAACATAAAACCCTAATCCTAGTTGAGTCGCAGCTCGATAACAAAGGACGAAAAAGATATCTAAAAGGCTTAGATTGATTTCGGACTGAACCTTGTTAAAGGCTGCCTACGTACCCCTTTCGAGGATCAAGCCGAACGTAGTTCAATTGATAGAGCTGGACAAGAGATCGAACTGCCTGGGCGAGTTCGTCTAGTAATTGAGTGCCAGTCATAGAAACCGAACTTGTCGAGAATAAGCCTAAAGTTTCTAAGTGCAGAGAATTCCGAATATAAAAAGTTCTCCCCCTTGCTCCTCGCCTAGGACTCCTTATATACTAGCTCCAAGGTCGGTTTACGCTTTTACTCTTCTGCCCTTAAGCCGTCATAGCATAAAAATGGAGATATTCCATTTTTCCCGATCTTCACAATTATCTTCAAAACTTCCGTATTTATCCGCGGAAACTTGACATTTATCCTTCCTTGTGGACCAAGCGTAAACCAGGCTGTGGTTTACGGGCTTTTGATTAGGAAAATCGTAGGATGGGCCTCGAGTCGTGTTTTAGGTCCCTTTGGGCCGTCTTCCGACTCGACACGTTTACTACGAGTTTTCCGCGGTTTCTAATCCGCGAAGTTTGATCGATGAATTAGAATGGCGGGAAACATAGACTGAGCTTGCTACGGTCTTCGGGAGATAGCATTCGAAGGTTTTGACGAGAATGCAAGAACTGGTGTCGTATTGACGTTCGGAAAGGTTCAATCGCTACACAGCGACCGAACTTTGGCTCGAGCCCGGTCGCTACGTAGCGACCGAGCTTTGGCTCGAGCTCGGTCGCTACGTAGCGACCGAGCGGGACGATCGCTCGGTCGCTACGTAGCGACCGAGCTTTGGCTCGAGCTCGGTCGCTACGTAGCGACCGAGCAGGACGTTCGCTCGGTCGCTACGTAGCGACCGAGCTTGGCTGAGCTCGGTCGCTACGTAGCGACCGAGCGGGACGATCGCTCGGTCGCTACGTAGCGACCGAGCTTTGGCTCGAGCTCGGTCGCTACGTAGCGACCGAGCGGGACGATCGCTCGGTCGCTACGTAGCGACCGAGCTTTGGCTCGAGCTCGGTCGCTACGTAGCGACCGAGCTGTGTGCATGCTTGGTCGCCGCGTATCGATCGAGCTTGGCTTGTCCGCGGTCTGATTTCCATACTCGAGCTTGTCCGTGGCCGATTTGGATACATGTCCGTTGCCTTCGGACAATCGGTATTTAGTGGTTCGATTGAGATTTGGACGATATTTTACTGCAAGGCTGTTCGTAAAGATATCTTTACGAAGATTACTTTTCGTAAAAACGGTTATGCTGATTTTTACGGACTTTCAGACATTGATTCCGTCGTGACCGATTTTGACCCCAACAGTTAGCCCCCCAGCTCGTTAGAATCATGAGCTTCTAGCGTGAGGTTCTAGCGAGTGGCTTGGCAAGTTAGGCAAGTTAGGTGAGTTAGGCGGAATTAATGGTTGAAAAGGTCTGTGGTAAGTGATCTTCTCGCTCTCCTAAAAGTAGAAAACGCGATAAGATTGGGGCTGCGCCTTATGACGGCTGCCTACGTACCCTTGTTGAAGGGATCAAGCCTTTCGTAGTTCATCTTGGAGTTAAGGTTCTTATGACTAGTTTTCCAGTAGGACCTTTATGGTCTAGTTTTTATGTAGCGGTTATAAGGCGTGTTGCTGCCGATGGCATTTTGTATGGGTGTAGAGGGAAGACTACGAGTTGTCGTCTCGTAATCTAACTCTGTGTGAATTGCCATATCCATAATCTGTTTCGAGAGTTTTCCGCAGTGTGTAAACTTGCGGGATTTTCTGAAGACGTTCGAATATTGGCAAAGAGACAAATTTTGGGATCTCGTATCAGGGTGTTTGATACTATGCCTAGAGATGTTAGAGACCAGTGCGCTGGGTTTAGGGCAAGACCTAGGTTTACTCCTGGTTTTAGAGGGTGCGATGACTAATTCGACTTACGTATCCCGTTTCAGTTTCATCCTGATTCCATACCGATTTAAAGTCCGCGATAGGTTCTCGGCTTATACGACTTGTATGGTTGGAATCGAGCATCTCTCCGGAGACCGGAAGTGCTGGACCAAAATTTCGGATTTCTTTTATAGCGCTATTATCCTTGTGTCGGATGTAAGAGAGTCATCTTCTACGAGATGGCTAAGTCTGTTTAGGACGTTAAGAGTTTGTTGTGATCAGCAACAAACTTAATGGTAAAAATTATTATTTTGAATCTTCGCGAAGAATATGTTTTGAGAAGATGTTAGTGCGTATGACTGTCTGGTCTTCCATGAAGGTGTTTTTATCGAGGAAGGAAATTTCGTCGAAGAACTAATCTTCAGGCGTCCGCGACGTCTCGCGATGCTGAAGATTTGTTATTCTTTCGTATGCCACGTTTCGTGCTTGAAATGTTCGCGGGCTTTGAAGATATTTCGCGATGTTGCGAGGGTTTAGTATTAGCCCTGTGTTTGAGAAACATTCTGGTTTGACTAAGAATGTTCGCAGCCAAAAATTGTTGTTCCTGTTCGGATGCTAATAGTTTTGTTTGCGATCGAGGAATTATGACTGAGGTGTCGTGTAAATTTGTCCATGGGAACAAGTGTTTTCCTTCATGGTGCTTTGTGAAGAGTTGGCCTTCTGAGATATATTTCGTGCATTTTTTAGGATGTTTCGTATAGCTCTAGAAGCTTTGTTATGAATTTTTCCTTACATGCCGCGTATTGTGGTTAAAACGTTGCGGGCTTAAAGTGAATTGTGGAGCGTATTGAACTTGGTCAATTTTCGAAAAGTTTAGATTTTCCGTTAACCGTTTGGTTGTTAGGACTTAGTTTCGTTATGAAGAATTTATCATATGATTTCCGATTGTGGGCTATACGATAATTTATCATATCATATAACCGAATTTACGAAGGTCGTAAATCAGTGATATGTATACATATGTCAAAGTAGAATTGTTTCTGCGGGTTCTACGAGAAACGTTCCCGCTGTGATTTTGATCTTAGGTGAAGGTTGCTTGGCGTTACCCATGGAGTATTACAGAAGTTTATTTCAATACGATCTAGTCGCGGAACGTTTTTCATAGGTTTTTCGAGAGGATTCTCATGACACATTTGTTTCTTGAAAGAATTGGTCAACCAGAAGTGGATCTAGCTAGCCATCGGGAGGAAAGTGCTTCTTTTAATGTGCACGATGCTGCATATATTCTCGAGTTTTCTTCGTCGCAAATGTTTTCGATACTTTTCCGTGACTTACTTGGTACAACGGAAACTGAAAGAAATGCTTTGGTGATTGAAGATTTCTCGCCGCTAAGTTTAAAACGAAACTGGCTTTCTGAAGCCGGAAAAGGCTTCAATACTTTGGCTAATCGTCGAGTTTCAGTTTGATATTGGTACAAGTTTTCTGTACGCATGATTGCGACAAGAAATGATGTATAGTTTTTGAGATTATGTTCATGATCGTCTGGATATGTTGCTAGCGTTTAGACGAATATTAAGATTGTCGTTTGCCTATTCTTGACGATTTGCAGAAGTTTTTTGAAGTTTGGGAGTATATGAGTATAGTATACGTACCTACTCCCCCTTTTTTTTTTACGAAAGAAAAACGGTTGAACCGATACTTTGAAGGGTTGTGTACGTTTCCTCTCCTGATGTTTGGAATGATCGATAATTCGGGACGATTTATAGACGACGCTTGGACTGTGATTTGGTTGTTTCCACGTTGACGACTTGGGATATGTCGGTTCCAAGAAAATTGCCAGAAACGAATCGGTTTTAAGACGACGTTCATGTCTCTAACTTTTTCTCTCTTTAGGAAGCGAGCTTGATATGCGTGGCGATCATTTCTCGACTTTCGGAGAGTTTAGATCGGTTTGCAAGATTTGGATGAACAATTATGGGACAATATATCGAGACAGGAAAAATCGCTTAAAACTTAGTTCGCTAGACTATCCGCCTAGGTTTTACGTTCCCTAAAGTTCTATGGCAGCCTCAAAGTAATTTCCTACGAAAATTCCAAGTCTGATTTCAAAAATTTCAAGTCGGAAATACCTTAGTTCTCTCGAAGATGCAGTTTTGTCCCTTCTCAGTTTTGCGTGCTCATTTCCGTTTCCTATTCTCGTGTATGTTCGCCATTTCCGATATTGGTGTTTACCCTTTGAAACTTGACATTTATCTTCCGAACTTGACTGTTATCTTCTCCTTAGATAAGACGTCGATTTTTGTAAAAAGGTCCAACGTAATCGTATAGTTAAGGCGGCTAAGGTGTTAAGCTAACCATTTGCCGTTTTATACGATTAATCTGAATCCATGCGAGAAAATAGGTCTTTGCGGTTTTTTTTTTTTTTTTTTTTTTTTTTTTTTTTTTTTATATCGTAAAGTCTCAATGGTAACTTCAATCGAGGCGAAACAAGAGACGTTTCGATCGAGATTCGAAAGTGAACGCAAAGATGGAGGTAGGGTGAGCAGAAACAAGCCAAGGAGTTTTGGATGAGGTTTACTTGTTTTTGTCGTAAAATCTCAACGGAAACTCCGATTGAGACGAAACCAAAAGCGTTTCGATGAGAATTCAAAGGAGAACGCAAAGGAGGAGCCCTTTGAGGCCTGACAGGTTGCTATAGCGAGTGAGGATGTCATCTCGGTCGCTATAGCGAGTGGAAGGGAGCCGAGACGAGTCCCACTTGTTTTCGTCGTAAAATCTCAACGGAAACTCCGATTGAAACGAAACGAAAAGCATTTTGAACAGGATTCAAAGGAGAACGCAAAGGAAGAACCCTTTGAGGACTTACAGGTCGCTACGTAGCGACTGACAGTCTGACAGGTCGCTACGTAGCGAATGGAAGCAAGCCAAGAAGCGTCCTACTTGTTTTCATCGTAAAATCTCAACGGAAATTCCGATTGAGACGAAACGAAAAGCGTTTCGACGAGGATTCAAAAGAGAACCCAAAGAAGGACCTTTCTGAGGCCTTACAGGTCGCTACGTAGCGACTGACAGTCTGACAGGTCGCTACGTAGCGAGTGGAAGCAAGCCGAGACGAGTCCCACTTGTTTTCGTCGTAAAATCTCAACGGAAACTCCGATTGAGACGAAACGAAAAGCGTTTCGACGAGGATTCAAAAGAGAACCCAAAGAAGGACCTTTCTGAGGCCTTACAGGTCGCTACGTAGCGACTGACAGTCTGACAGGTCGCTACGTAGCGAGTGGAAGCAAGCCGAGACGAGTCCCACTTGTTTTCGTCGTAAAATCTCAACGGAAACTCCGATTGAGACGAAACGAAAAGCGTTTCGACGAGGATTCAAAAGAGAACCCAAAGAAGGACCTTTCTGAGGCCTTACAGGTCGCTACGTAGCGACTGACAGTCTGACAGGTCGCTACGTAGCGAGTGGAAGCAAGCCGAGACGAGTCCCACTTGTTTTCGTCGTAAAATCTCAACGGAAACTCCGATTGAGACGAAACGAAAAGCGTTTCGACGAGGATTCAAAAGAGAACCCAAAGAAGGACCTTTCTGAGGCCTTACAGGTCGCTACGTAGCGACTGACAGTCTGACAGGTCGCTACGTAGCGAGTGGAAGCAAGCCGAGACGAGTCCCACTTGTTTTCGTCGTAAAATCTCAACGGAAACTCCGATTGAGACGAAACGAAAAGCGTTTCGACGAGGATTCAAAAGAGAACCCAAAGAAGGACCTTTCTGAGGCCTTACAGGTCGCTACATAGCGACTGACAGTCTGACAGGTCGCTACGTAGCGAGTGGAAGCAAGCCGAGAAGATTCCCACTTGTGTTCGTCGTAAAATCTCAACGGAAACTCCGATTGAGACGAAACAAAAAGCGTTTCGACGAGGATTCAAAAGAGAACCCAAAGGAGGACCTTTCTGAGGCCTTACAGGTCGCTATGTAGCGAGTGGAGAGTTGGCTTGAGCTCGGTCACTACGTAGCGACCGAGCAGTGTGTGTGCTCGATCGCTACGTAGCGACCGAGCAGCGTGTGCGTGCTCGGTCGCTACGTAGTGACCTGTAAGAGTGTTGCGATCATTACAAGAGAATACAAAGGCTTTGGCCGCATGGGCCGTCAGTGAGTTACCTAGTTCTAGCAACATAAAACCCTAATCCTAGTTGAGTCGCAGCTCGATAACAAAGGACGAAAAAGATATCTAAAAGGCTTAGATTGATTTCGGACTGAACCTTGTTAAAGGCTGCCTACGTACCCCTTTCGAGGATCAAGCCGAACGTAGTTCAATTGATAGAGCTGGACAAGAGATCGAACTGCCTGGGCGAGTTCGTCTAGTAATTGAGTGCCAGTCATAGAAACCGAACTTGTCGAGAATAAGCCTAAAGTTTCTAAGTGCAGAGAATTCCGAATCTAAAAAGTTCTCCCCCTTGCTCCTCGCCTAGGACTCCTTATATACTAGCTCCAAGGTCGGTTTACGCTTTTACTCTTCTGCCCTTAAGCCGTCATAGCATAAAAATGGAGATATTCCATTTTTCCCGATCTTCACAATTATCTTCAAAACTTCCGTATTTATCCGCGGAAACTTGACATTTATCCTTCCTTGTGGACCAAGCGTAAACCAGGCTGTGGTTTACGGGCTTTTGATTAGGAAAATCGTAGGATGGGCCTCGAGTCGTGTTTTAGATCCCTTTGGGCCGTCTTCCGACTCGACACGTTTACTACAAGTTTTCCGCGGTTTCTAATCCGCGAAGTTTGATCGATGAATTAGAATGGCGGGAAACATAGACTGAGCTTGCTACGGTCTTCGGGAGATAGCATTCGAAGGTTTTGACGAGAATGCAAGAACTGGTGTCGTATTGACGTTCGGAAAGGTTCAATCGCTACACAGCGACCGAACTTTGGCTCGAGCCCGGTCGCTACGTAGCGACCGAGCTTTGGCTCGAGCTCGGTCGCTACGTAGCGACCGAGCGGGACGATCGCTCGGTCGCTACGTAGCGACCGAGCTTTGGCTCGAGCTCGGTCGCTACGTAGCGACCGAGCGGGACGATCGCTCGGTCGCTACGTAGCGACCGAGCTTTGGTCGAGCTCGGTCGCTACGTAGCGACCGAGCGGGACGATCGCTCGGTCGCTACGTAGCGACCGAGCTTTGGCTCGAGCTCGGTCGCTACGCAGCGACCGAGCTGTGTGCATGCTTGGTCGCCGCGTATCGATCGAGCTTGGCTTGTCCGCGGTCTGATTTCCATACTCGAGCTTGTCCGCGGCCGATTTGGATACATGTCCGTTGCCTTCGGACAATCGGTATTTAGTGGTTCGATTGAGATTTGGACGATATTTTACTGCAAGGCTGTTCGTAAAGATATCTTTACGAAGATTACTTTTCGTAAAAACGGTTATGCTGATTTTTACGGACTTTTTCAGACATTGATTCCGTCGTGACCGATTTTGACCCCAACAGTACCCATTCGAGAGGTAATATTCTTATTGTTTCACTAACGGCTTACAAGTAAAAAATAATAACTATGTCAATAATATTTTTTTATATTGTTTTGTAGGTATATGAAGACACTTAAGGCATATGTGAAGAATTTCGCAAGACCTGAAGCTTGTATGGCTGAGGGATATCTTGCTGGTGAATGCCTTGCATTTTGTATGGAGTTCTTGCAAAAATCAGTTCCAGTAGAAGAAGCAACTACAAGAAATGATGATGTAGAGGCGACTCAAAATGTACTAGAAGGCCGTCCACTGCAAAAAGCTACAGAAGTCACACTTACTGATAAGGAGAGAGATATAGCTCATCGGTACATCCTCATGAATACTGCAGTCTTGGATCCTTATGTTCAGTAAGTTACGATTCACTTTAATTTTGTAAGATTGATTGTTCAATAATTTACTAAAGTAATGGATGTTTACATGATGCACTTAGAAGAACTACAAGCTACTGATGCAAAATGCGCAAGAAATGGAACTTTCTTATGGAAATGCCATACAGATAGGTTTTCAAACTGGATAAAAGAGAAGGTATGATTTACTTATTTAAGTCTCATAACTTACCTACATAATCAACAATATTGATATGTGATTATTTACTGTTAGATCCCTAATAACTCAAAGGAGCATTCACAAAGGCTCAGATGGCTTGCTTTTGGACCTAGAAATGTTGCACACACGTACAAGGGATTTATAATTAATGGACATCGTTACCAGACGGAAGATGTTAAGCGGAAGACTCAGAACAGTGGGGTTACAAATGAAGCATTCTCCATGTGCAGAGCTAGTGCCAAAGATGCGAACCAACATGCAGATATGGTAGCATACTTTGGAGTCATTCAGGAGATCATATTGCTTGACTACCACATGTTTGAGGTACCTCTGTTTAAGTGTAGTTGGGCTCATAAAGGGAGAGGAGTGAAAGAGGAAGACGGTTTCACACTGGTCAATCTCCATATGAACCAGTCGTCATTTGTTAATGATCCTTACATTCTGCCTTCTCAAGCTAAACAAGTCTTCTACTCTAGAGAAGATGACAACTCACCCTGGTATGTTGTTATGAGAGCACCACCTAGAGGATACCATGAGTTAGAGACTGAAGAGGAAGTTAGTTCTGCACCCGTAACAGTTGAGCATGAAGAAGATACTGGAGATCAAGCATCTGATGATGAGAGTTTTTGTGTCAGGAATGATTGTGAGGGTGTTTTTATATATGAGTAATGATAGTTTGTTGTTGTTTCAGGTAAGCTGGACAATGACTTCCAAAGCTGTTACTGAGAAGGCGCGTCGCAGTAAGCGCCAAGCCGGCCTTGATGTTAGTCCACAGCTGTCTTTAACTGCGAAGAAACCTAAGAAGAATGCTCCAAAGGTTAATGCCGAATTACAGTCACCAGCTGCAGAAATGGAAGATGTCGAGCTTACCGGTTCTGAAGAAGTCGAACAAGATGCAGAACCAGAAGAAGAAGAAGAAGAAGAAGAAGAAGATAAAGACGATGAGACTGAACCACCAGAAGAAGAAGAAGATAAAGACGATGACACTGAACCACCAGAAGAAGAAGAAGATAAAGACGATGAGACTGAACCACCAGAAGAAGAAGATAAAGACGATGAGACTGAACCACCAATAAACGGAGTCAGCACTCCATCGGAGACACAGAATCAACAGTCAGATAACCAAGTGAAGAAGACAAGAGGTCCAACAAAAATGCGGAAAGTCGCAAAACATATAGAGGACAAGGTAGAGGTCGAGTTTAATGCTCTAGGAGAGCATGTTGGTCGTGGATCAGTGACATTGTCCTCCTTCCTTGGTCCTCTTGTCAGAGAGCATGTGTCTGTACTGCTAGATGACTGGAGACATCTAGAAGAGAAAACAAAAGATGCTTTGTGGGAGGAAATACATGTGATTTTGTCAACTCTAGCTTACAGTTTTATAAATGAATACGCATTGAATTTTGATATTTGTTGCAGGGAAGATTCAACTTGACTGAAGAATGGCAAAAGGATGTAGTGTTCAAGCAGATGGGTTGTTTGTGGAGGGCCTCTAAATCTAGACTTTCTTTCATGGTTAGAGCTACAAAAAACAAGGCTCAACTACAGAAGATGAAACCCAACAACATACAATCTGCTACATCTTGGAACAATTGGGTGAAAGGAAGATGTACTTCAGCTTTTCAGGTAATATCATTTGTGTCTTACGTAGAATAAATTTGGATATGTAAGTAGGATTAATTTGTAATTGTTCTTGGTTATCGGTAGGAACAAAGTGATAAGTACAGGGAACTCATGAAGGGTCAAATTCCTCATACCACTAGCCGTAAAGGCATGATTCGGCTTGCAGATGATATGGTATGTTTTTCGTATTCAAACGCAAGATATGTGTTAATTAGAAACAAATCTCTTGACATGATTTTTATTTAACTTGTAGAAAAAAAACACTTCAGATCCTAAGCAAGTAACTAGAACTAAGGTTTGGGTTGCTGGTCATACACATTCTGATTGAAGACCAGTGCGTGAAGAATTCGCAGATACCATAGTAAGATTAAATGTCAACAGTCATATTATGATGCCTTCTAAAGTTAATTTTACATATATTGTTGAATTTATGATTGTAGGAGAAGATAAAGAGAATTGACAGTGAAATGGACTCAAGTTCAGCAGATAATATTGGTGAAGATGCTGTCTCCCAGGTTCTAGGAAAAGATAAACCATGAAGAGTTAGGGGGATGGGACGAGGAGTTACTGCCACCAAGTTGGCATTCTTACATGCTAGAGATTCACATGTCCATAAACTTGAAGCTACTCAAGCAGAACTAATCAACAAGGTTGAAGATTTGCAAAATGTGGTTAAGGACTTAGTTGGTAAAAAGGTAACTCCTTATTGCTGTTGATAATTATTATAGATTTTGTGGTCTTTAAGATTTTAAAAGTTTTGTTTCTTTATTGGGTTAGCAAAAAAGCGGATATGATTCTACTTCTGAGTTAAGCGATGTGAGCAAGGGAGGAATAAGGTGCCAGATACTTGATTGGATCTCGAATGATGATTTGGTTGTTGCTGAAGGAGAATTCTACTCTGATGAACCCACATATAAGATTGGTCGAATTCCACTGGGTCCCAATGCGGCTGCTGTTGTAGTGAAGTCTGTTTCAGTCGTAACAGCACCTATATGGAGACCAACTACAACTTGTGTATCGCTTAGTCAGGCTGTTGGAGTCAAAATTGCATGGCCATCAGAGAAGCTCATCTTGGACGATGCTATTGACTTATCAAAAAAGAGTAACACCGACGGACCAGAGGTAAACATTATCAGTTTTCTGTTCTTTGATAATAACTTTATATACTGATGAAATTTGTATATATACTATGCATGATTCAGGCTATAGCTGCATCTTTAGAGAAAGTTCAAATATTTGATTACTGGAAAATAGAAGAAGAGTTGATTGCTGAGGGTGTATTGTTGACTACTGAACCTAGTGAACTGGTCAACAAAATTCCCCTGGGCCCGAATGCTGGAGTTCTTAGAGTGGAAATGGTTTTTAAGCCTGATGCATTTTTATGGAGACCAACGCCTGAAATGATAAAGATGGGTGATGCAGTACATGGGACAATTGCTTGGCCTCTAGATAAGCTAAAACTTCCTCAACCACAATCACCTGCTGAATCAAACAGGAAATCCAATCAGGTTAGTTTGTGAAATCTGAGAATTTAGATATTGTAATGTCGTCAAATTGGTAGGTTGCCGGTGATGATAATGTGATTAAATTGTTTGTCATTTTTGGTTTTAGAGTGGTAGTCAAAGCACTGGTAGCAGCAACAAAGGTGGTAAACAGAAGTGCGCTCTCTTGGACTGTCATGGCTTAGGACAAAGGATTGCTTTAGGTCGGGTGTTCTCAACTGCTCCAGCAGAGAAGGTGCATTTCGTCCCATTAGGTCCCAATGCTACGAAGGTCTGGGTAGAGGTTTCCGAGTTCGATGCGGCACGAGTGTGGAGGCCAAACTCTGAAATCGAATATATAGGTGATGCAGTAGGAAGCACTGTGGCTTGGCCAAATGATAAGATAGTTTATATCTAAGACCTTTCTTTAGCTTTTGTGTAAAGTATGTAGTATGAAACTTATGTAGAGTTTGGATGTTTGTGGAATCTTTGAAGGTTAAATGAAATTTATTTTCTGTTTTAAAGTTCAGTAAATTTGAGCATATAAAAATAAATATATATATATATATATATATATATATATATATATGAAAATGTAAAATAATAATATTTAAAAATATAAATAATATATATAGCAAATTTGTAACTGCTATAGTAATTTTAACAATAATAAACGGAAAATGCTATTAATATAAACAGATATATAAAATATATAACACCTATCTAACTGCTATAATAGGTTTAACCATAACAATAGGAAAACGCTGTTAATAAAAGAAGTAATAGCATTAATGACTCGCTATTAAAACATATTTAATTGCAGAATAAAAAGCGCTATCTTAATGGACAAAAAGATAGCACCGCTAAATTCCGCTATGTAAAGTCCTTTACCTACTATGACGGGCGATGATACAGCGCTTCAAAAACCGCTATACTATCGTTATATAGCGTTTTTTGTCCGCTAATAAAACCCATTTTTCTTGTAGTGTTATCTTTATATATAAAGAAGAGTTTTATTCTCTCTTGGTGAAGCCATTAGCTGCCAGCACATAAATTCATTGCATGATGTGCTGACACGTGTAAAAACACCATAGAATGCGGCACTTCTCCGTTTGTGTATCGCATGGGCTTTTGTTATTATGTGTCTGTACAATAATATTGGGCTAATGTTCAGACCGTGATTTTGGCCCAGCCAACCCTTTTCCGCGCTAACCCTAATTAGTTTACGTGAAAAAAAATATTGTTCTTCGCAGCTCTTCCTTACGCGGCAACAGTGACCATCGAGCTTCTTTCTCGAAGATGATGTTCTTAAATGTTCTCTGAAACCAACAATGGAGTCATCCTGTTCGTTGACATCTGAGTAATCTCCAACAATGGAGTTTTTGGGAGAGCTATTTGAGACGGATCGTCATGACGTTCGATCTGTCTTCGTGCCATCGTTTCGTCTCCGTTGCTTTACCCGAAACCGTTACTTGATGAATTGATTCACTGCCATTAACAATCTCTTAACTCCATCAAGCTAATGCAACCACGTTTTCTCATTCAATGCACCTCTCTGCAAAGGCGGTGCATTTTAAGCTATAAAAAGGTGAGTTTTCATCCCATGAATCTCACAAATCCTAATAACTCTTGCAAGTTATCTGCTTTTAAAAATTCGATATTGATGTTTGTTGTTTGTGCTTGAACCAGCAATGCGCTAGGATAAAAACTAGAAAGACTCTTGCTTTTGGGATCAGTCTCTGCAAGTGGCGAATATGCTCGCTGAGGTTTAGGAGCAGAAAAGCTTGACTAGAACTTGCGAAATCACAAAAAGTAGCATAGAAGCCATCGAGAATTGATTCGTGGACGATGAATCTCGAGAAGAACTCGGCGTCCGACAACTCTCTGGAGAACAAACTCACTGTGAGTGGATCAGTATCTATGTTCGATAACATCCTGTTTTGAACTTGCATTTAAGCCACTTTATTCAGATTATAGGTTTTACTTCAAGATCCGTACGGACCTTAGTCAACCATGGTGAAGACATGAAATGAGCGATCTGGAAACCCCATGCCGCCTCTTCGTAATCGTTCACATCCACTGAACAGTGTCTTTTTCTGCAGTGGTAATGTGTCTGAAAACGTGCGGCTTAATGAACGAATCTTTCTGATTGTCAGGTATGCTTTTTTTTTTGTACTAGAGAGCTTTTGTCTGGATCCAATGGATCCAAAAGTTGTTGTGTCCATGTCGTGAACATATTTCTGTCTCTGAAGAGCATGATCAATATGCTAAAGCAAGACACGATATGCTAAAGTTGTTGTGGTTTTCATAACTGACAAACCAGCCAGGGAATCAATAAGAAAGCGTGGGATGCATCCGGTGAGCATTGTTTGTTTCAGTCAAAGGAGGTGATGATAATTACAAAGGATTACTTGCAACTACGACACTCTTCCAAGTACATTTATTGTATCATATCTGTGCTATGTCTTAACCTGAAGAATAGTCTATGCTTTTATGTTTATAGTGGGTTCACCCAAATTTTTTGTTCTATCCACTAGACTGGTCACTCTTTGTAATGGTTTTATGACAACTATTTTCATGTGAATATCAATTTTATATAGATTGAACAACATTTTTATTGTATAGTAACAAGACCATCTTAAATTATTGAGTAACGGAAACATACCCTGTTGCTTAAAATCATCTATTTAACCGATTTTTTTAAACCTGAAGGATTATATAAACTTGACAAAGTAGCTAACTGGATGCTGGAATGGCACCTCAATCTCGATCTTTAATCCATTAAAATTAAAATAATAGAGGGTTTTTTTAAAAATGGACGTGAGGTCCATGCTTATGCAATAATTTTAATTCAATAAATCAACAGAAAAAGATTATCATGAAAAAAAATTAGTAAAGATCGAATAATTTTTATATGTAAAGAAGAATAATCTTTTACCTCATAGCTAGCTAAGCAAAATCTATGTAAAGAAGAATAATCTTTTCCTCATAACTGTTTCGTGGTGTAACAAAAATTTACATCTTATTATAACTTTAAAAATGTTTAAACTGTTTTTACATTTCATGAAAAGAAATTAGCAAAGATAAAAAAAAATATAAATTTGAAATAATCTTTAAAAGTAATGTATTTAGAAAAACTGAATAATTGATTTATCTAACCTAATAATTAATGATATAAACACCTAAGATTTTTAATTATATATGAAAATATATAAATTGAGCTAAAACTTATTATTTATAAATTTACATCCCGCCCGTAGGGCGGGCTGATCCTAGTATCCTAATAAGTTTGACAGTCAATTCATTACAGCTGCTTCTTTATCAATTTGCTTCTTTTTTTTTCTTTTTCTGATATCTGTGGGGATCCCAGACGGTAAGCCCAGACTAATCCACATGAGACCTTTCATCTGAACACGCACGGTTATAAACGGGAAGGTGGCCAAACGACTTGAACCCATGAATGACACTCAACTGGATTTTCATTACTACTGGACCAAGAGCTCTTGGTTTTTATCAATTTGCTTTGCACTATTGATTATTGTTTAATTTCCATAAATTCTCTCTGATCTTATTCCTTCCTAGTTTTACGTATTTACTTTCTAGAATTTCATCTTTGGCTTCGAGTAGTAATATTTACTATTATGTTAAGATCCGCGCAAGACGCGGAATAAACATTATATATTATTTTATATATTATATATATTTTTAACATATTATGAAATTACAAATATATATTTAATAATAAAAAGTCAGTAACTATTATTTATATAATTAAATTAGTGCGAACATATAAATAAATTTTATAATCTAAAAAAATAATTTTTCTTATTTGATATGGTATATAATTAAATTTAAATGATAGTAACATATATATATAGTATATTTTAATATTAACATCTATTAAATGATGCTTTTTATTCATATGTTTTTTGATCATTTGTATCCGTTATAGCAAAAACGTTAAATTACTGATAATAAAATTTCATTGTGGGATTAATAGTTTACATAATTTATAATATTAAAAATAAATTGTTATATTTTTCAAAAAAATATGTTCAAAGTAAATTTCAAAATTAAAATATTTATGTATTTTATATGACATATAGTTTAATTTAAAATGATATATATATATATATCTTTTAGTTTTAATACTTATTAAATGAGACTTTCGACTTATATGATTTTGTAATCATTTGTATCATGTAATAAACAAAATTTTAAATCATGGATCACAAAATTTGAATGTGAGACTTTTAACAGTTTTAGTAATTTATACTCGTTTTTAAAAATTCAAAATATAACATATACAATTTTTTTTGTATTATATGGTTAATATGGTTGTTTAATTTATTTTAATAGTTTAAAACTAAACAAATATATTATAAGATACCCTTATTTTTATCAAATCTTTATTATTCAAAATCATTAATTGTCATATATATTTTAGCCATATTAGGCAATTCCGTAATTTTATTTAAGGAAAAAATAATGAAAGCCATTAATAATGTATTTATGGTTAATTTAATAAAAAACTTATTATATATTTAGATGAACCAACATATTTCTCTAAAGATTCTAAAAATCATTTTAGTGATGACACATGGTTACAAAAAAATGTTATAATGCTTTTTAATTAATAATATAAGAGATATACTGGCTATATTGACTCCGGAAATAAAATTTAACTAAACCGTAATGGACGATTAAATTTGAATATTAATCCAACCGATAACAAAAAAGAAAAAAAAAAGAAAAAAAAAAGGGGCAACCCTTATTCTATTAGTCAAATCGCCTTCCCTAGTCCTCACTTGAAGCTGCACAGTAACCACCCGTCTCTCTCTCTCGCTCTATAAACTGCCTTTTCATCCAGAGAGTGAGGATCCGTCGGTGTCACTACATCCGATCGTCGCCGGTAAGTTGATTTACTTATCGTCGGATGAATTTCTGACTATAACTTGTTTACAATCCCAAACAATTTCTCTTCTCTCTCTATCTCGCATCATCTCTATGCTTCGGTGCTGATCTATATAGTTTGTTTTCCGATTCGTTCATATCATCTCCATCTTAACGATTTAAGCCGTCTTGTTTTGAGATATGTGTGTTCTTAGATTATCTGTGGAAATAGCTTGGATTGGATCTAATATATAGCTGCGTTTGCTTCATCGTCGATCTGCAGGTGACGTGTTTCAGCCTAGTTTAATCTTGGAAGTGATGGATCAGGTTGGTGGAATCATCTTTTCTTTACTTGTTAGGTAGTCATTGATTGGTTGACGAATTCTAAGCTAATAATTGCAGTACGAGAAAGTTGAGAAGATCGGCGAAGGAACTTACGGTGTTGTGTACAAGGCACGAGACAAGGTCACCAATGAGACTATTGCTTTGAAGAAGATCCGCCTCGAGCAGGAGGATGAAGGTGTTCCTAGCACTGCCATTAGAGAAATCTCTCTTTTGAAGGAAATGCAGCACAGCAACATTGTCAAGTATAATGATGATGATGTTAACTATATACCATTTTCGAATAATATTGGTGAACTCACACTACTTTTTGATGTTTCTTTCTTTTTATCAGGCTGCAGGATGTAGTGCACAGCGAGAAGCGTTTGTATCTTGTTTTCGAGTATCTTGACTTGGATCTCAAAAAGCACATGGACTCTTCTCCTGATTTCTCCAAGGATCTTCATATGATCAAAGTGAGTTTTTTAGCCATATTGCTTTATTTGTGTGCTTATTGAGGTTTTTGCCTGGTCACAAACTTCCCTTTGACATGTCTATCTGTTTAGTTTCGCTGAATATTGTTGAATTCTAAGTTATGTAATGTCTTCTTCTCGTTGTGTCTTTCATCTACTGTTTGCAGAGGTATGTTTACCAGATTCTCCGTGGAATCGCGTATTGCCACTCTCACAGGGTTCTCCATCGTGACCTCAAGCCGCAGAATTTGTTGATTGATCGCCGCACCAACTCACTAAAGCTTGCTGATTTTGGACTGGCCAGAGCATTCGGTATCCCTGTCAGGACTTTTACTCATGAGGTGCCAAAAGCGCTTAATTCTTGTTTATATATGCTTCGTTATGAAATGTTTTGGTATGGCTTCACATTCGCTTCATTCCTTATTCGTATTAGAGGAAAAGAGTAAATCACCACCAAGTAAACATTTCAGTTAGATTTCAATTTTTTTGTTTGTTTGCTTAAAGGACATTTCTCTTGACTGTTAAACTATGTTAGATTTAAACTTAGTGCTACATTCATATTTCATATCTCGCCATTGTATTCACACATGTTTTTTTCAAATTGTTTCTTCTAGGTGGTTACTCTCTGGTACCGAGCACCAGAGATACTTCTAGGGTCTCATCACTACTCTACACCGGTTGATATTTGGTCTGTGGGATGCATATTTGCCGAGATGATCAGCCAAAAGCCCTTGTTTCCTGGAGACTCCGAGATTGATCAACTCTTCAAGATATTCAGGTAACTAACTTCTTAATCTACTTTACGTCTTTTATATATTTAAAGTGGAAAGAACTTGTCTGCAATGATATTACAAATGTTTCTGAACACATTCTTAACTTGCAATCTTATTTTCAGAGAGAAGTACTAAAGAACGCAGATGTTGAAATGTTAACTGATTATAAACTCTTACTGCCATGTTTTTCTGTGTCTTCTTTCAGAATCATGGGAACTCCAACGGAGGATACATGGCCTGGGGTAACTTCGCTGCCGGATTATAAATCTGCTTTCCCAAAATGGAAACCAACGGTACTTCAAATTTCTCCATTAACTTTTACATCTTGTTCTCTGTAGACAAGAGGTCGCACAGCACAAGATGAATCTTGCCCATGATTTGTTTTTCTTATACCTCAGGACTTGGAATCTTTTGTCCCAAACCTGGATCCTAATGGCATAGATCTCCTTTCTGTAAGTTCACTGGCCATGCATATATATTATACAAACACACATCTATACATTCTACTTCTGATACATTAAATACCTGGAAGCTTGATTTGGATGGATCTGGTTTTATATATGATACCTCTCCTGAACTTATAACCATCCTGTCTTAGCATCTTAGGACTAGAAACCCTTGACACAGTTGAGCTGTTTGACTAAACTAAAAATCAGAGACATTGATGTTGGGGCCTTGTGTAGTGGTCAACTTTAACTTCCTGGCGCCCAAAACCAATGAAACCTGATCAAAGTTCAATAACCCGCGGTATTCATGTTAATGTCCTAAACCGAAAACGGGAAAGAGCATACGGAACTTTTGGATATATCTTACGGTTTATGAGTTTGTCATGCGCAAGTAAAGATGGATAAGACGTCTCTATTTTATTTGTATCAGAAAATGCTGTTGATGGATCCAACCAAAAGAATCAACGCAAGAGCCGCCCTGGAGCATGATTACTTCAAGGATATTGGCGTCATGCCGTAGAGAATGCTTCAAAACCAGTAGTCTCCTACATTCTCTCTATATATATAAGTAATTCGATATCTTCCATCCTAAGAAAACGAGGTTAAATACATCAATGGTTTTTGTTTATTCTTTTGATTTCTTTTAAGTTTGTTATTCTCTGATACGAAAAATGGAAAAGATTTAGAGTGTGCTTTGTTTATTTCTTCTAAGCTTTTGAGATCATTTTCTTGTGTATCTTTTTACCAAGTTCAGTAATGTATGGTATTTATTTTGCAGAACATCGTATTTATGCCAAATTTTTCATGTAAATAATCATATATGGGTAAATCTATAATCGATCTTATTTATGTTAATGCACCATATAAGGAGAGATTTCCTCTTTCATGCCAATTCCCTGTTAAGAATTACAACCATTTTGAACTTAGTATCTTCAAATTTCTGCTCATCTTAACGGGGTAGCAAACGAGCTGAATGATGCGTACATGGGTGGGGGAGACGCTTAAGGTTTCTTACACGACCGTGTGGTCATCGTAAGAAGCATAGCGCACCTCTTGGCAACGATGGATGACCATTGACCAGACATTCATGCAATATACTTAGGTTAATAAGCTACAATAGGTCGTCTTGGGCTAACCAATGTAGAGCTCCGTTAAAGTTCAAGGCTTGGTATTGTGCCGGAAACCATCGAAATTGTGACCAAGGCGGTCTCTCCATTGACTGCTTGACAAGATAGTACATATCCTTTTAGCCATTCAATGATAATGCAATAGGAGATATTGAGATCTTACAGTTGTATAAAATTTGAAGTAACCAAATATTATAATTGATGAGATCGAGACCCCAATTTTAGATACTAGTCATACTTTCCTCGAAGAGAGTCTCTCTTTTCTTTTTTACTCCAAGTATCCAATCTGCCTATTCGCTTGCCATTAAGATCTTTAAATACAAAAGGAATTAAAGGCCTCCTTTGCCAATCCTACATACTATGAAACAGGGAGAAACGAGAATGTGGCAATCTCCATCCCCTATAACTTAGGAAATGATGAAACGTGATTCTTCTTTTCTCACGTCTTCTTTAAGCTGTCACAGCAACCAACTTAGTCTTCTTGAAACCTTAAGAGTACATGAGAAGTCAATCAACTATCTAGAGTTGCGTTTTCTCTTGTACATGCGGACATAGCGAGTGAGAAACCCTTTCAAGAAGTCCATATCACGATTGTGCAACACAAGTGCTTCCTCTTCAGAGAGAATTCCATATTTCTCTATTGACGTCCCATATAAATCCAATCTTCTCATTTCCCCTGCAACCTGTGGGATCTCAGTGATATTAATGCATCCTCGGAGATAGAGCAGCTTCAGGTTTCTCAGGTTTCTCAGCGAGTGAGGCAGATTATGGAGCTTCTTGCACTCTGACATGTCAAGACACGTCAGATTCACCTTATCCCCTATCCATGAGGGAACTTCCTCGATCGGTGTTCCGTTCAAGGACAAAGTTTCTACTGCATTACCAAGCATTGGAAACACTGTGATGTTGGGGCAGCAAGTCAGCGTGAGATGCTTGAGTGAAGTCAAATTCCCAAAGGTGTCAGGGAGATTCTTCAGTCTCTTGCAATGTGATAGCCGAAGCTCTGTGAGCTTCGAGAGACGGCTGATCGAATCTGGCACTAGTTCAATTGATGTGCAGCGCAGTCCCAACTCTTCAATAACGTCGGAAACAAATGGAAAGTCTTCTATGTTGATGCATCCGTCTAGAGAAAGAGTTTTGAGAGACTTCAATTTGATGTTACACGGGAGACTCTTGAGTTTCTTGCAGTTTAGCATGGACAGCTTAACTAACTTATCAAGATGACCAAGAGAAGAAGGGAGTTCAACCAAGCTTTCGCAATCACAAAGGCATAAACACTCGAGGCTCCTTGCCTTTGAAAGGTCTGGAATTTCAATCAGATTCCTGCATCTGTTAAGGTTCATGTGTCTTAGACTTCCAAGGTCCTGCCATCGAAAAGAAGCAAAACATTTATTACCAGAGGGCTGAGGATAACATAAACCAACAGGCCACAAGAAACATTTAAATGCTAGTTCATGTAAGAGATAACACCTATGTTACATGGAAATGGAAGCGGGTACGTGGAAGCGGAAGCGTAAAGAAGCGCAGAAGCGAGATTTTTTAAAATATTAGGAAGCGGATACGTGTTGGAAGCGTATATCCATATATAAATAAATTAATATATATATATATATATATATATATATATATATATATATATATATATATATATATATATTTTAAAAAAAAAAAATTAGGACTAAAAATTATATGATTTAAATTTGAAATAATGCATTTATTCATTTATAATAATATTAAAATGATTTTATATTAAAACTGTAAAAATACACATAAATGAAGTTTACAAAAAATATTATATTAATTATTTTTAATACTTCATAAATAATTGACACAATATATTTCAATATGTGCTATATCTTTAATAAAAAATCTCAATGCATAAAGATAATTATAGTTTTATTTTTAATATTTGTATATTTATAACTCAATATTCATTACTACTAATTTTTTTTATTTTATATAGATTAGAACTATGGTTTTATATTTTATTGATATACATTGCATTTTTTTTAAAAACGGAAGCATGATTCCAGTAAGCTTCCAACAAGTTTTTAAAGAGAATATTTTAGAAACGTTTTGGAAGCGAGATTCCGCAAGCTTCCACAAGGTTCCGATTCCGATTCCGGTTCCGAAGCGGGAAGCGGACGTCCGATGAAGCTTCCGTGCAATGTAGGATAACACCACCATGTTATATAATATTTTCTTTTTAAAAAAAAACATCAACGACAAACACATAAAAGTAGTACCTGACTTCCGCTCCATAGTGTTTCAATTGAGCTATCAGGGAGGTTGAGCTCAACTAGAACGTTAGTCGCAAACTTTGCAGGCAGTGACTTTAAATTGTAAGCCTCCCAGAGAAGATATCTTAGTGGAGGGAGGTAGTCAAAATCTTCGACGTTGACGATACACACTTTGCTCCCCGCAGCAGTTGAATTATTATGAATTTTAAGAAATTTGAGTTCGCGCATCCTCTTAAACGTTTCAGGGTTAATGGAAAGCCCTGTTTCTTCAGCCATGTTGAGCATTATACTTTCAACCTCGATGTCTTTACTCCCCCCAGCCATAGTTTCAGTCAACAAGCCTTTGATATCCAAAAAGTTCCACATCATCTTACGCTTCTTCATTTTTCCTTCGCAAGTGATATCCTTAGCCATGTCTTGAAGTAAATCATGAACCCATAGCCTCGTATTGTTTGACATACTAATCAGAGACTTCTCCATCAGAGTTACCAACCTCGGTTTGGATCTGATCACAAAGGGATCTAGTACCATAATCGCTCGATCCATATATTCCCCGTTGAAGCAACCAGCGACATAAAGAAACACAGTCTTTTCATGCTCGTCCAATGCATCATAACTTACTTTTAACGGCGTTGATATAGATTTATCAAGACTGTTTCTCAGTATACACAGCTTATCTTCCCAAAATGCTATATTCCGACCATACAGAGACGCACCAATGACCCGAAGCGCTAAAGGAAGACCACAAAGCTGCTCCACAATATCTAAACAGAGTTGTCTGAACTCTGCTTGTGGACGATTCGTTTTGAAGGCATGCTTGCTGAGAAGCTGAAGCGCTTGTGTGGTCCTAAGAGGCTTCACTTCATAAATGTGTTTGACAGAGTGCTCATCTAACACGCGCTTGTCACGCGTCGTTATAATGACCCTGCTTCCTGGTCCGAACCACTTGCAGTCTCCAGCCAATTCTTGGAGTTGCTGAATGTCGTCAACATCATCGAGGATGAGAAGAACCTTCTTGCCGCGTAGCCTCCGCTTCATTGCCTCGGGGCTGACGCAGCGTGCATTCAGGGGGCTCTTGGGGAAAATTTCAGACATGATTTGCTTCCGCAGATGGGATGATGATGATTCACCATGTTTATGGAAATCATCTTTCACGTTTCCGAGAAAGCAACGACTGGGAAAATGAGTGGAGAGGGATTCGTAGACACATTTAGCGATGGTTGTTTTCCCTCTTCCCCCCATACCCCAGACTCCTACCATTTTGACATCATCATCATCATCAGAGTCGTCCTTTGATAAAAGAGATTCTATTCGTTTCTTATGCAGACTCATCCCTACAAATTCACTTGTTTCGTCTGATGGCTCTGAGTATAACCTCTCACAAAGATCTCCAACAACTTCTTGTATAAGCTTTGAGTCATCGCTCCTGCATCAAATACCGTTTTTACGGTTTTGTATATTGATTATGTGAATAAATAAATTTACAATTCCTTAAACAATATTTATAGTAGTCTCAAAACCGATTTTGTTTTCCTAACTGAACTATGTCCTACCTAACCAATGCTAGTCTTTTTACAGGGTGCTAATAAAAAGGAACCTGGTTTTGGAATCCCAGCCTGATATGTTTGCAACTATATCCACAGCCCTTCTCCACTTTCTCACTGTCTCAGCATCAAATCTCTTCTCATGATCCTCAAAAGCTTTGTTAAAACAACCGGTTCGGCTCTTCAAGGCTGAAGGATCGATTTCATAGAATATAGGGATCAAGTCGAAGCGTTTCTTCTCAGCTAACTCGACCATAAACGCAAGCTCTCTCAAGCACCATTGAGATGTAGCATAGTCCTCGGAGACAACGACGATAGCGAATCTTGACTGATTCATCGCTTCCTCGAGTCCTTTCAAGATTGGATTGCCTCTCTCAAGGTCTCTGTCGTCGTGGAAGGTTATGATTCCTTCCTCAGTGAGCGCATCGTTGAGATGGCTGATGAATTTTTTCCGAACATCTGTCCCTCTGAAACTCAGAAAGGCATCGTACTTCCACACAGATCGAGACTGCGAATCCTCCGATGAAGAATTTGCCATCGCACAATAAAGGGGAGTTTGATGTACACTATGAAGCTTTAACGCATGGTCAACGCTCGTCCTGGGTATTCGGTTCGGTTCCGGGTAAGAACCGATCGGTTCCGGATATTTCGGTTCTAAAATTTAGGATCCAATAGGTCTTTTAATTTTTTTGGTTTGGTTCCGGTTCGGTTCTTGTCGGTTCCGGTTCGGTTTGGATACATAATTAAAAAACCATTAATTATCCGAAATGCAAAAGTTTCAAAAAAAAGTTACCCGAAATAAAAAAAACAACACAATCTTAACGCTTAAAGTCTAATCCGATTACATAACACAATCAAAGACACTAAAACAAGTTCTTGATGACTTGTGATCCGATGAAATACTTCAAAAACTATAGAAACTAATTCAAAAACTTATCATGCGTATATCACAATTTCACAAGTCACAGCTCAGAAATGGAAAATTGAAATAGAACTTAAACAAGGTAAGTATCAACTTACATGTTACCAAATACCAATAATGCAGAGTTGCAGACTCATTCTTCTTCCAAATTGATTTCTCCAAATTCTGCAGTTAAATGATTAGAAGTTTTAAATTATAAACATGAACTCAAACATATTAACAGACGTAAACAAAAACTCAAAGATAGTTAGAAGTTAGAGTTACCTCTTTCGAGTTCATCTTGGTCTTCAATGTCTTCGAGAAGTTGTTCAATGGTAATTGATCCTCGGTTATTCATTCGTATCTCACACTTCAACCATTGCTCTGTACACATTAACACTTCAATAGTGTAATGTGTTAAACAACTCCGAGTTGAATCCAAAATGCGACCACTTGTGCTGAATGCAGACTCGGACGCAACACTTGAAATTTGCATTGCTAGCACATCCTTCGCTACTTGTGAAAGAACAGGATATTTCTGAGCATTAACCTTCCACCATGACAGAACATCATACTCTGTGCCTGAAAAAACTTTCGGACTCTCCACATTTTCTGCCAAGTATAGCTCTAGCTCTGTTGCTGATTCTTGAAATCCTGTTTCTTGTACCATCTCTTTGTAGACTGCATCCATTTTTTGAAAGCATAAACGAGCAGAGAAGTCCATTCTACATGAGTGTCGAGGTTGTGGCTGAGACTGAGAGGAAGAGGATGATCCAACTTCATGTGACTGAGAAGTACTCGACGATGCAGTAGCTGATCTGTTTAGAGAACTTGTAAGCCTAGTGTTGTATTGATCAAACAACTTCTTCAGAATGCTCATGATTGAATCATGCATCTGCTTAGCCTTGAAACTATCTTTTCCATATAACTGATCAAAACAAAGCTGAGCAAACTTCATCTTGTTCCTCGGATCGAACACACTAGCCACTATCACCATCCTATTCATCTCAGTTCCTTCACCAAAAGGATCCCAATACTTTCCTAACTTGGTCATCATCGCTGTGGCTTTCTTCTTCAACTCTTCATCATGTCCTTGGCACGTCATTGCAATGAGGGCTGACTGAATGCTGACTATCTCATTGTAACACTTGTATGAGCAACATGAATTGGTAGCTGATAGAACAAGAGTTGACTGGTAGAATATGACAAGGAAGTTAATAAACCTGAAACAAGTATAGTAAATAAATTTAGCAAGAGAGTATTAAGAATGTGACAATGAAGTTAATAAACACAACTGACGAGTCTGTTACCTGTCTATTACTTCCCAGTCATCTTTGGCAGGTGGTCCGTGCCTTTTCTTTCCATCAACTCTCTCTTGGAAGTAGTCATTATACGGCTTGTCCTCAGCCATCATCTTATCAAACGCCAGCTTGAAGTCCATAGCTCTATTCAACATAAGAAATGTTGAATTCCACCTTGTTTTGCAATCCAGGGGTAGGCTTCCTCTTGTTATCTTCCCTATGTCAACACGAAGCTGGAATGACTTTAGCCTTGGCGTAGAAGACCTCACAAACTGAATCCCATTCCGAATAGCGGCAACACTCTTGTCAACTTCTTGCAATCCATTTCTCACAATTAGATTTATAATGTGAGTTGCACACCTTACATGTAGATAATCCCCATTAAGCACCACTGATTCTTCTCCATTAACTTCAATGAAATCTGCTTTAAAGATTTCCATGGCATTGCTGTTTGCGGTTGCATTATCTACTGTGATGCAGAAGACCCTTTTGATGTCCCACTCCTCCAAGCATTCCTTAAGAACAGCCGCTATAGTCACACCTTTGTGATCACTGACATTCTTGAATCCAATAATCAGTTTCTTCAACTGCCAATTAGTGTCAACGAAGTGTGCAGTTATCACCATGTAGCTTGCTCCAGTATTGGGAGCTACCCAAATGTCAGTCGTAAGTGATAACCTCTGCCTCTTCCCACCAAGAATCTTCTTCATAAGTGTTTTCCTTCTGACATACATCTCCACGATGTCCCTCGTTGCTGTTCTTCGAGAATGAGGCTTCTGAAGCTTACATTTGTTGCAGAAATGCCTGAACGCCAAACTGTCTATAAAAGACAAGGGAAGCTCACCAATAACTAGCATTTCATTTGCAGCTTCTCTGAAGACACTTTCAGAAACCTTCCCTAAATGGAGACCATCAGCTTCTTCGTTTAGAACATGTTGGCTAGCACTCGTAGTAGCCTTCCACGCCAAATACTTTTTGCAAGCCAGGATATGCTTCCTCAGATTTGATGTCCCTGATGATGATGCACAAGACATCTTCTTCCCACAATAAATACAGCAGCACTTGTTATGATTATTCTTCAATCTTGTATAGTGCTCCCAAACGAATGATCTTGTTTTCTTCGTGATCTTCTTTGCAGCTTTCATTTTCCCTTTCCCTTTCCCTTTAGCAGCAGTTGTATCAGGAGCCGGACTAGTCTCTAAACTCTCTACTTCATCATCTGTCTCCTCAATTATATCTTCAGCATCAATGTCTTCTCCATCTTCTGGTATGTTAACTGGATCCTGAGTAGAAGCCATCTGCAGAAAAATGTATAGCAATACGATTGATTCAGAAATGATAGCAAACCATATATGTTCTTAGCCATTCTAGAAAAACTGTGTACAAAACTACAAATCCCTATTGTGTTCTTAAGTAACAATAGAAAACCCCTAAATAAATTTCAAGCTCACAAATTACCACAACAAAAAACATTAAATCGAATCATACGTTCATTTACAGGTTTTACACCCAAAAAGAAACCCAAAATCAAATCATAGATTAATCTTGGAAGATCCATGGAGAATAAACATACCTCTGATTGAATCCTTGATGCAGCGGATGGAGCCGGCGAAGACACTCGACGGCGGCTATGGTGGGAGTGAGATTCCAGGTTTGCGATTTCAGTTATGCTAGAAGAAAATATATAGAAGAAGAAGTATCGAGGATCGAAGAGTCTGTCTCCCTCGAGTCTCGAAAGAAAAATCAAGGAGGTAGAGAAGTGGAATCGCCCCGACACAAGTCACGCGTAGTACTTTAGTCTTTAGTAGTCTAGTTAGTAGTTAGGGATTTATTAGAGTAGCTTAGGAGAATCGGGTATTCGGGTCGGGTATTTGGTTTTCGGGTAAAAACCAGAACCGAACCATTACCCATGGACCCTAGATTAATGATCCAATAGGTATTTCAGCTGATACCGAAACCAAACCAAACCGGAGATTTCGGATCGGTTCCGGTTCGGTTTTTCGGTTCCGGTTTATATGCCCAGGACGAGTCAACGCTGTTCCATCGTAATAGTAAGTAAAAACACTTCTGGATTATTATATCGTCCGTGTGTGATATTGAGAGAATGTGATATTTAAAGTCTCGGCCCAGTTCGAACCTCAGTTTTTTATATGGGCTGGATATATTTTTTATTTTTAATCAATTTTAAGTATTCGCTCCCTAACAAAAAAGAAGCTAAAGGCCGCTGGACCAAAGTAGAGTGCTTAACCACGACACCGTAAAACCGAGTTATTGTTACTTGTTATAGTTAACTTTGCTTCTCTTTTTGTTCTATTGTCAACTGCCCATTTAATCTAACATTAAGTGGTGGTCAGACGAGCCAAATTTTTGAAAAACACTTTCCGTCTGTCCGGATCTGATCTATATGAGAGAAAATATAGCCTATGGTTCTTGCTTCTCTCGCTAGCGAGTCCGTCCGACCAGTCCTACTCCGAGGAATATAAATCAGATTCACATCTTCGAAATCCTCATGTAATCTCTGGAACATCTCGATCTCTGTCGCGAATATCGACCAGTCTCTCGGGTTTGTAGTCATGTCCACTAGGTCCGAGCAGTCCGTCTCGAAATAGATCATAGTTATCCTCCTGTCTTTCATACATGAGGCTGCCCAAAATAAGCTTTCTATCTCAGCATGTAAAGCTGAGAGGCTCCTGTCGCACGCCAGTAATACAAAAAAAAAATCAAAGCCCATTTGATTTTTAAGACTATATGAGGCTATCCAAACTTTTCTTATATTAGCTAGAGTCTACAGTTTCATAACACACTCTACTTATTTTTTTCCAAGTTCCAACATTATTTTAACTAATTTCACGGTTGTGCGAGATACCATATAAAAAAAATTAACAGATGATATATATATGTATTCCACCTATTAGAGAAAATAAAATATCAAATACTGAAAATGTAGACATAACTTTAACATTTAAGAACCATTCAAAACTAATTCCCATTTTTTTGCAGTTTGTATGACTCCTTTCAAAAATCATATAGATATTTTCATATTCCACCTGAATTTTCATCATCTTTTATCATATGTTTTATTTTATTTCCATTTATGAGAAACCAAAAATTATTATAAACGAAAAGACAAATTTGTCAAAAAGAATTTAAAATATTTTTTTGACAAAAAAACACACGATGAATAAAATGACCATATAAGTTTCGAGATAAATTATTATTATATGCTTATTCTATGTATATATAAATAAATATTAAAAATAATTTTTTATTTCCTAAATATTCCAGACTTTTTTTGAAAATATTTATTTTATATTTTATATTCTAAATCTTAAATTCTAAACCGTTAACCGTAAACCCTAACCTACCCCTTCCAAAATCTAAACTTTAAATTTAGTTAATTATCTCTAAGGGTACAAATATTGTTTATCTCTTTGATAAAATAAATTTTATTTTGGTCAATTTAAGTTTTACAAATGACTTTTGTTATAATTTGTTTTTAGTTTTATCATAAGATTTTAGCCAAAAACAGCAGATATGCAATCTCCAGAACTACGAGCCCCCACAACAAACATAGCCGATTAAACACCTCTGGAGTCAACTATCAATACCAAATACAAAGAACTGATCCTAAAACATGAAAACGAAGCGTACATCCATCGCCGAAGCTAGACTAGCAACCAATATTTCATCAGGAAGAACATACTTTTGCTCTCTCTCTCTCTCTCTCTCTCTCTCTCTCTCTCTCTCTCTCTCTCTCTCTCTCTCTCTCTCTCTCTCTCTCTCTCTCTCTCTTCTTTTACCTTTCTCTCGGTTCTCTCTAGATAAGGTTTTCGCATATTACGGTTTCGTGATTCCCGGCGGCCGTCGTGTCCTTTTAGGCGGTCGCCCGAGCTTCATTTCCGTTCGATTCTTCTTCTCTGTTTCTTCTGTTCATCTTTGTGGTCTCCGCTCCTATCTCTTCTCCATTTTCTTAGCGGAGGATGAGGTCATCCGAGATCTCTCCAGGTCAGATCCGGCGGTTCCATAGGCAGATCTGAGCTGTGTTTGGCGACACGGGGGCGGTTTGAGGACAGCTTCTCCCTTGTTGGCTCAGTTGTTCAGTTTGCCTAAGAATCTCTGTCTGGAGGTTTTTCTCTTCTCGGCTCGGCTTTTCGAGCGTGGCGGCGCTGAGTCGTCGAACAACTCCTTTAGGGTTGGCCTCTGCGGTCTGGAGATGGCTGCTCTGTCGGGGTTGGATCTTGTGGGTCTTCGATCTCAGGCTTCTTCCGCTTCTCTTCGGGTTCTCTGGTGGTCTACAGAGTATGCGCGTGGGGCTTGCTCGGGGTTGCTTTGTCTGCCTTGTAGCTCTATCCTGTGGCGGCGCGTTGGTGGTCGTGACCTCTTTCCGTGTCGAGCCAGTCTTGGCGCGTGAGGTTCATTGCTCATCCTTGAAGTCGAAGTGGGTTCGTCGGTGTGGCGCCCTTCGCCTCGGGCTCTTTCTCCTCTGTCTACATCTTTTCAGTGGTAGCAGTTGTTGTGGAAGCAGTTCAGATCTGTTGCTCTAGGCTTGGTGTCAGTTAGGCTATCAGCCTTATTGTTTGTCCGACGTCATCTATTTCGGAGGAGGTATACCCTTCCGGCCCCATTGCTCTATACGGGCCTTGGGTTAAACATGTGTAAATGGTCCCGGTTTGGTGGGTTAAAGGCAGCAATCTTCAGCTACGTTTCCGAACAACGGCATCGTCGGATGCGGACTCCTTCTCGTGCTGCCGGTTAGGTGATCTTGGAGAAGCTTGCGGGTTTGAGATTGTGATTCCTTTGAGAGTGCGTAGATGTGTGGATTGATCGGAAGCTGTAAATGTGCCGTGAGTTTCAAGGTTTGAGGGCGCCTTTCTCTCTGGTGGCTCGTGGCAACTTAATCCCCACTCCACTCTTGCTTCTCCTCGGCTCCTTCTTTGTTTTGTTGATATCCGGATTATATCGTGGTTTTGATTCTCCTGCTTAGGCAAATACTATTGTTAGATGCTCTGTTTAGTTTTATTATTGCATTCTGCTACTAGTTTTCTATGTATCTTTTGTAAAAAATTGAAAATTTTGATATAATATTTAATATTTTACGGAAAAAAAAACAATATTTCATCATTTCTTTTATAAATAGATTTTTTTTGAAAATTAACTTTACTTAAATGATAAAGTGGAACACAAGAAAAAAGAAAAGATCGATATTTTATCTCTAGTTGCCAAGTAAGCCCCCCCTAGGAATTGGGATATATATGTTATTTTGACACCGAAAAGAGACCCTCCTTTAGAAAAAGTGAATTTAATCTTTCAAATAAATACAATGTGAAGTCGTTTTTAGTATGATAAATGAGCAACAACCAACAACCAGCAAAAAGGAAATCATAGAGTAAATTGCACTTTAACGGATACTTCATCAGACTGTGAAGTATTACCTCATGTAAATACGTATATAAAATAATACATTAGTAATTGTGGACTATAAGCGACATATACGAGGTTTCTCTAAGTTTTAATGGATTAATTACTATCATACATTCTAATTTCGAGTCCAAACAAAGCGATAAGGAACTAAAAACATAGATAAGTTAATCATGTAACCAACTTAAACGTTCGAAACCCCAACTTCTGCAACGTTTTTGTCCTTGGATATTAAATAAAGATTAGTGTACGAGTAGATAACTTTTTTGTTTGTCTGTCCACACACCTAGAAAGGTATCGTAGATTCATAATGCTATCAGGAAGTACACTCTTGATTTTATAATACTTTAGGAGATAAACATAATAAACAGTATGATTTTATAAAATTTAGGAGATAAACATAATAAAATGCTAAAAATAACAATTATATGGGTAGATGGACAAAAACTGGTGCACCAAAGCTGCCGGCCAACTGTACACAAGACGAGAAATCTTTTAAACGTTTTCCCTTGATGGATGACGAGTGTGTTTTTATTTTATTTAATACATATGATCAATAAAATTTCCTAACCATTAATTAAACGAAATATGATTTTTTTCTCTAGAAAGAGTTTTCAAATTTAAGGTAATATGATATCTGGATAATGCATAAAAATCAAAAACAATTGTGTGAAATATATATATGTTGTCCATCATTATTATTATGAGGATTAAAAGTTTAAAACTATAAAAGTTATATATTCTCCTACTCAATTATATTGTAAGAAATATATTTATCATTGTCACGCCTCCAATCCTGAGAAGGATTGTCGGGACGGCCATGGTTCGAAGAAACGTACCAGCCAGTCTTAGGACATCAAGGCAAGCGTTTCATGGTCGAGAAAGAAAGTTAAGAACATAAGGAAACTTAGACTTAGTCTTATATAAGCTAAGAGACAGCTAGGACGAGTAAGATGGTAACTGGACGAAGTAGACGAGTAGCTCGACCAGCTCAACGAAGCTAGGTTTAGTTCACTCCAGCTCAGTCCCTACTAAGTCAGCTCCACTAGCTGGACTACTAGCTCACTCAGCTGAGGCAGCTGAGAGTCAGCTCACCTCAGCTAGACGGACTGTTCGGGTTATAGGCCGATGGTCCGGGTCCGGGTTAGTGGTGGGCTGTGAGGTCCGGCCATGAGGCCATGGGCTGTTGGGTCTTTGGACAAGGCTGTGGGCTAAGTCCAGGAGGCATGGGGCGTAGGTTGGGCTTATGATCGACCCCAAACCCAATCAGAAAGGGCGATGGGATGCAAGTGGCCGAGAGGGCACAACCCTTGGCCGATGGTGCCCGTTCGCTAGCAAGTCGTACCTGTTCGTGGGGCAAGACTTACCCCCTCGTTTTCTATAAATATGGGGCCTCTCCTGTTGGTTTCATTATCCAATTCCAGAGTAAAAATACTCAGAGAAAAACGTAGAGGGAAAGAGAGAGAGAGTCCCGGCCTAGAGATCGGCCGGAAAAGGGCCGGTCGTGGTGGTTTTGTATCTCCGGCAAGGAGAACGGTTTAGGAGAGAGGAGGCCGTGTGGTTATGAATACCCAAGGCATAGAGAAAGGTCTGGAGAAGGACTCCAAAGCCGTGGTTCAGTCAGATAGGGTCAGTGGGGTAACCACCGACTCATCGGCTAAGAAAATCGGACAGTCCGAACCGGTCTAGCCATGGGCGTTTGGATTGTGTCCTATTCTTCTCATTCTTTTCATCCAATTCTTCTTCTACTCCTTCTGTACATTGGCGGGGCCTTGTGGATAGGTTGGGATTGGTTATAACCGTGGTTCTGGTTGAGTAATGCGGTCGCGGTCCATAACCGTCGAGTTAGACGTGCACATGGTCTAAACCGGCCTCAGGTGATCCGATTGGATAGGGGCAGTTCTGTTCTGTTCTGAACGGTTGCAACCCTTCCCTGAACAGTCACAATGGTTCATGACTTGTGTAGGTTAAGGCGTGGTCCTTTGGCCATAGGCCGGACACACGCACGGACCAGACAGTCCCTACGGATGTTTAGGTGGAACGGTTGGAACATCTGAATGGGTGCGAGTTGCCAAGGGTCATGAGTTGCCAAGAGGCACGTGTGTCCAAATGGTACTAGTTCCCAAAGGGTGTGAGTTCCAAACGGTGCCATTGGTTCAAGGCTTAGGCCGAACCAAGTGGACAGTCCGCGGCTGCATAGTCGAACGGACGGACGGTTAGTTTAACCAGAGTGTTGTGTCGCAAGGTCTGATTGGTTGCAAGGCAATCCGGTTTGGTCTTGGGCCTTACTCTATGGTAGGATCAAGGCTTTGGGTTGGATCAGATGAGAAGGACCGTGAGCCATTGGGCCGGACTTATAACTGGCCGATCGCACCTAGATCTTAACAAGACGGTTAGACGAGACAATGGACGATCCGGCTTTGGTTGGATGGTTCTAGCCGCAAAGGCTAAGTAGGATATCTTACAATCAACATTAGGTTGGTGAGTAGGATAGGCGCCATATGCCTTATGTAGGGCGTAGACCCACATGATGGCAATGGAAGGCCGGTTATATCAGTACATGCTAAGTGGATGATGGCTTATCAAGTCTAGTAGTCGGATCATGTTTCATGACGATGGTTCGATGGCCGAGCACAAGTATGGATAGTCACGTTGCTGGAGTAAGAGTATTGATGCGATGCTTCTAGATATCAACCTTGGTGTTGATAGCTTCGGGATTGTCTAAGAGCCATGACGAAGTGTATGGCTAGTACCATGTGTCGTAGACCATAAGTACTAAGCCTAAGTATGGTTGTTCAAGGAAGACCGTGTAAGATCTGATCATGGTTGAGTATGGATGACCTGACCTCTGAATGATGGTCAAAGGTGTCAGTACGAACCTGATTAATGAATGCATCGGTTGGTATGAACAAGTCATATCTGTTGTCTGGGTTAAGTCCCAAGGCCGATCAGGCCAGATGATGACTCATCAGTTCCAAGTCATGTGAGGATGGTTGGTTGATTGACTTAGGATCTCATGAGCTTTTTCAGTCCAGAAGATGGACTTGGTACTATTGCCTATAAGGCAAAAGGATTTCGGATTGTGCTTGAGTCGAGATAGGCCAAATACATATCCTTATCCTTTCGAAGACTTCTCAAAGGTTACTTATGTCTGTGGGGATGGTTGGTTGAATGACTAAGTACCTAGGGGAGTTGTTTGATGCAGGAGTCAAGATAAGGACCTTAAGTAAGATCATTGAGTGATCGTGGTCCAGCTGTTAAGCAAGAGCAATTCGAGTCGATGGAGGACCGATGAGCTAATAAGCTCCATAGATGTGGCAAAGGTACGATCTAGCAGTTACTTATGTAGATCTAGATAGAATGGTTTAGGAGAATGAAACCTCAGAATCGTATGGCTTGGTTTGGGTTTAGGATTTACCTTTAAGCTAATTGGTAGTTGAGTAAACTGACCAAGGCTAAGGTTATTCAACCAGACAAGTGTTAGATTAGTTTTAGACCAATGGTTAATTAGAGAATAATCCGCTGCGTATCTGTTGAAAGGATCTAGGCTATTAATGACTAGGAAAGTCTTTAGCTAAGATCTAAGTTCGCCTTCGCCTTTAGGCGATATTATAAATAAAGGGGCAAAAATTAAGTGGTTCGGCCAGGAAGTGGACCGAGCGACGTAAGCCTTTGACCACGGCCTAGTCGGCCGGATCGGGGTGTTACAATCATCACTCAAGGTTAGTATTCAAAAAATAAAAGGTCTGAAAATAAGAAAGAATAGAAATGTATATATTCAACGACCTAAGTTGCTAAGTGTTATGTCAAAACCTTTTTTTTTTTTTTGCTAAAATATTAAAAAGAGAATTACAAGTTATGTCAAAACTTGGGACAAAAATCATATGCATTCTATGCACAACAAGAAAAAGGAGAAGATAAACTAAAAAGAGATTAAAAATATTAAAAAAATGAATGGAAGGAAGAAAACAAAGTTGTGATATTATCTTGTTCTCTTTCAAGAAGAGTGGAATGTTCACTCATATAAAAGCTAATAAAGCATTCAATAATTAGTATATCATGCAAATAATATAAGAAAAATATCAAGTTGGTACGCTATATGCGAAGTCTTATCCCTAATGATAATTCATGATATTTTAGTTTGGCTAATATACTTTTTTTTTTTCGATAAGCCCTATTGGCTGATCTGGTCGGTCTCGGAAGGAAGCACTTAATGCTACAAAGTGGACTACCCCGAAAGCGTACCACACTGCCTGATCCGAGTTTGGAATACCTTCCGACTAATGTCATCAGGGAGTGGACCAATCATCTGTTATGGCCCACCAAGTAAACCACTTGGACCAAATCCCAAGTCCAGATTGGCCAAGTAATGATAATTTAGTTCTCAGGAGAAATCGAACCCATAACTGATGTTAATATACACTAAGCCCGAAGAGATTGTCACTTGGCTACCATCATTTGGTTGGCTAATATACTTTTTTCTATAATTATACTTCGGAATCTCAGAAAAATAATTCTTACAGTACTAAACAGTAGCGAGTAGCAAATAAGTCATGAGTTTGTTTTTTATCCATCGGTTTTTATATCACATATGATTGTAATCGATTTGGATTCTGCAAATCGAATCAACCATTTTTTTGTGAGATAGAAAGAAAAGATTACTTATTGTCTATTGATAAAGAGTATGTAAAAACACATAAGAGAATCAAAATGTGTATTCAAATAAAATATATAACTATTTAAAATAGTTTCCAATAATAATAATTTTACTTAAAAATAATAGAAAGTTCCGAAACATAAGAAACCATAATCGTAAAAAAAAAATCAAAAACTTATTTGTATACGGTATCGGAGCATCACTAATGTATCTAAACGTAGCATAGTACAAATTCGGAAAATAAAAGGTGAACAAGTTTAGTTACTAGTATTCAAAAAGGCTTTCGCCTAGGGCCCCCAAAATATATGATTTTTTCAGGGCCCCAAATTTCAGAAAATAATTAGTAGTAGAGTGGTTTAAGTTTGCCATTTATTTGATAAACTGAAATCAGCAAGTGAAGATAGTTTGATTGCATATTGTACCAATATTCAAGCAGCTTTAAGGCATGTAAATCATTCTGATGTTATTAGGGATTATTTGTGTTTGAACTGATGGTTTTAAAAGAGTCGTTGCCATTAGATTACAAGAGACCTCTTGAAGTTCTAAATTTTTTTGAAAGAAAAGGAAGAGTGTTATCCAGACTCATGAATTTCTTATGAAATATTATTGACGATTTCAGTTTTAGTCACTGCTGAAAAAAACTTTTCCAAATAGAAACTCGTAAAGTTTTATATGCAATCAACCATATCACAAAAAAAGATAAATGGTTTAGTAATTATATTTATAGAAAGAAAATTAGTTAGGAATCTAGATTATTAGATTTTAGTTAAAAAGGTTATTGGAAAAGAGGGAAAAAAAATTTGTCTTAGTTTTTTAAAGTATTATTTTTCTTCTTAATATTTTTTCAAATATATATTATGCTCTAATTAAAAAAATTATAAGGAAAGTTTATTTTTATATTCGCTTCAGGCCCCACTAAACCTCCACGCGGCACTGACTATAGTGGTTCTAGTAATGTGGTTTCTTCACGAAGCTTGGATCCTTAAATAAGTGCGAATTCGTTCAACGCCATGTTCAGTTCTGTTGGAGTTTAATAATAGTTTCCTTATGTACGGACAACAGTCAACAGTCATGCCACTGGTCTACGCCGTTATAAAAAAGTACGATTTAGTAAAAGTTAGGGAAGTTAATGGTTAATTTTTTTTTGGGTAAAAGTTAACGGTTAATTAATTGGGAAAATTATTTTTTTAGCAAAAAAAAAAAGATAACTATGTTTTATTAGGCTAATTTCCTTTTTGTACCACTTTTTTTCTCTAATACCCTTTAATATTTTCTAAAATATATCAAATAAATAGTTTATAAAAAAAAACAAATTCAAAAAATAGTAAATAAAATACCTATATCAACTTATTGGTATTTTTTCCAGTTCTAAAAATGTTTAAATTATAATTTCATATTTTATTCTACAAAAAATAGAATTGAAATTCTATACAGTAGAAAATGTAATCCACTTTTTTCATTGAATCTAATATGTTAAAAATATGTGATTTACGCAAATAATAGTAATCCCTTATATATTAATTAAGAAACATTACAACATTGTTTTATAGCCACGTGTCACCATGATAATGAAATTCAGAATTCTTAGAGAAATATGTTGGTCCATCTTATTATTAAAATATATTAAGCAATCACATTAATCATATAATAATTTTTTTCTTATATGTTATATTTTGAATTTTTAAAACGACTATAAATTGCTAAAAGCGTTAAACATCTCACACTAAAATTTTGTGATCAATGGTTTAACTTTTTTTTTGGATATAACAAAATGCAAATGATCATAAATCGTATGAATATGAAGTTTCATTTACTAGACATTCATATTATATATTAATATAGTTTAAAATTAAACTATATAACATAGAAAAATACTTAAATATGATAATTTCTAAATTTTTATTGAAAAAGTATTGAAACCTTAATACTTTAATTTTGAATTAGCATTAAAAAAATTGCACATTAGAAATTTTGTGTTTATCATATAAGTATGAATTCTCAATAACAAATATTTATACTAAAATTTACTATATATCTATGTTCATGTCATTGAAATCTAGTTATATACCATATAAAATAAATAAAATGATTGTTTTGATTTATTTACCAAAAAAAGTATCATAAATAAACAAGATGTATTGTTTTGATTTATGTCTTTAATCTAATTTAATTCTATACATAATACATAATTAATACAAATAAATAATAATAGATAAAATTAGTTTTATATATAACATTCATCCCGCGCAATCGCGCGGGTCTTATGCTAGTCTAAAAATATTTAAAAAACACATTCCGCGCTTAAGCTATCGTTCTAAAATTAGTAGAATCCGGAATCTACACATTACTATAAATCTAAAACCTGTAGAAATCGAAATCTACACATTACTATAAATCTAAAACTAGTAAAACTCGATTTCAAAAATGTTTAATGTGTTCTACGTATAATAGAATACAAATTCTACGGATAAGGATAATCAGTTCCAAAAATATGGGAAAAGTATATTTGAAAATATTTAGTTTCCTTATATTTATTAAATCGATTTAAAAAAATCGTGATTTATAAAATCGATTTTTAAATTAAAAAAATAAAGCATCGATTTGGAAATTTCTTCTCACGCCATCTTCTTCTCCCCCTTTGTTCTTCAAGGAGAAGAGAAAAATGGTTTTGACTGATTAGAAATCAAGTTTTAATAGTTCAGATCGTGTTTGTTCGGTTCAAATCAAGTTGGGAATCAAACCGGATTTAACCGACGAAAACCAAGAAATCGATTTGGAAATCTTATCTGAGCACGGGATCGATCGATCCTGAAGACGCGACTGATCGATCAAAGTGGGATCAAGCTTCTGCGATCGACTGACCTGAGCTTGGCCGATCAGCATATGCTCCACATGTTTTCGTTGCTATTCTCTCAAATAGCTATTTTAAAGTTTTTGTCACCAAAATAGTCTTCAAAAAAGAAAATTACCAAAATAGTCTTTTTATTTTAAATTTTTTATTTTTTTCTTTTGTGAAATTCGAAACTCCACCCTCAAAACCCAAACACTTAACTCTAAACCATAAGTCTAGATTAGTTAACTGTAGGGTATAAGTGTATATTTAACTTTTAATAAAACTTTTTTAGTCATTTTCTTAGAGCTATTTTTATGAGAAAAAAAAAGCTATTCGATAAAACAATTTCATAAATAATTATGGAAATAACATCTACAAGATGATCTAACACCAGATAACTGTTGTATTAGGTGACGTAAAAAAAACTGTTGTATTAAGTTAAATTTGAGTTTATGATGAGGTTTTAACGCAAACCTTGAAGTTTGTTGAAGTGAACTTGCAGCCTTGAAGTCAACAAGTGCAATTTGAGTTAGCGTATGCAGTGATGGCTGGTCAGATCCTCGTAGAAGACCTATCTTGAATTTGATTGCTGCAAATGAGAGTGGTCCAATGATGTTAAGAGCAATCAATACTCAAGGTGAAACAAAAACTGGTGAGGTGATTGCAGAAATGATTATAGAATGCATTAAAGCGGTTGGACATGAGAATGTGGTTCATGTACTCACAGACAATGCTTCAAATTGTGTAAAAGCTGGTGCACTTATTTCAGCTAAGTTTCCTACTATTTTCTGGACACCATGTATGGTTCATACTTTGAATCTTGCACTCAAGAATATATGTGCACCAGTTTATAATACAAGAAGCAATGAAGATTTGTATGATGCTTGTTATTAGATAAAGTCTATCAGTGAGGATGTTACTTAGATCAAGAACTTCATTATGAACCATAGAATTAGGCTTGTCATGTTCACATAGCATTGTGATCTTAAGCTCCTTACAACTGCTTTTACAAGGTTTGTGTTCTCTCTTGTTAAGTTCAATCTTAATTATATATATATATATATATATATTTTTTTTTTTTTTATAGAAAATAAGATTATTAAGTTTGTTTTTACAGGTTTGCTTCAACAATTTTGATGCTTAAGAGATTCAAAAATAAAAACCGGGTTACAACAAATGGTGATCAGTCCTAAGTGGGATGATTATAAAGATGATGGTGTAGAAGAGCATCAACATTGAAGAAAAAGATATTAGATGAGATGTTCTGGGATGAGATTGAATATTCTTTGTCTTTCACTTTGCTGATATATAATGTGATTAGAGCTGCTGATACTGATAAGCCTTCACTGCATCTGGTTTATGAATGGTGGGAAAGCATGATTCAGACTGTGAAAAAGGCTATCATTAGAAAGGAAAGGAAATAACTTGAAGATGACTCGATTTTTTGGAATGATGTGCAAATGTGCAGTCTATTTTGACATCTCGTTGGAATAAGAGTAACACTCCTCTCCATTGTATAGCACATTCTCTAAATCCCAAGTAAGTTATAAATTTAATCTACTTCATGTAATTTATTATCTTACAAACTAAAATTCAAACTGTTTTGATAGTTATTTAAGTAAAATTATTGTTTTTTATTTTGATGGATGCAGATATTATAGCCCAGAGTGGTTTGGAGAAGAGAACAACAGAAAAGCTCCACATCAAGATTTGGAGATTACTAAAGAAAGAAAAAATTGCATCATGAAGTATTTTCCAAATCAAGATGAAAGGAGAGAGGTTAACATTGAATATTCTAATTTCTCTTTGATCTTGGAAGATTTTGGAAGTGTTGATGCAATCTATGATATATTTATCTTAGAACCCCTAAGATGGTGGGCAGTTCATGGATCTTCAGCTCCAAAGCTAAGCCTTAGCATTTAAATTGCTTGGACAGCCTTCTTCATCCTCATGTTGTGAAAAGAACTGGAGCACATACAAGTTCATCCATTCTGCAGCAAAAAACAAGATTATGCCACAAAGAGCTGGAGATTTGGTATTTGTTCATACTAATCTTCGTCTCTTATCTAGAAGAAGTTCTACTTACAAAGAAGGTCCTAACAAGATGTGGGATGTCGGAGGTGACCAGTTTGATTCTTTGGATGAGCTTAATATAGGAAGACTTGAGTTTGAAGATCTTTCCCTTGATGAACCAGAACTAGAAGCTGTTGTGTTTGATGGAGAAGACGAATATGAGTGAAACAATTGATCTTTGACATTACGTTTTTATTTTTAGTTAAGTTGCTTAATATTTAAGATTTTGTTGGATTTGTGTGGTTTAGACACTTTTAATTTTCAGAAATTTTATTTATGTGAGTTTACAATAACACGAATCACTTCCTAATTTTTTTTTTAAAACTCACTTCTACGCTTTCATACGATTCTGCTTATGCTTACTCGCTTCCGTTTCCATGTAATGTAGGAACTTTCATTCATTCAGCTTCCATTTTAAACTGACGTAGTAAAATAATTGGATAAGAAACAAACAAAATGTCTGTCATTTTGACTGGGTAGCCATATTTCGAAATCCTAGATATGAAATTAATTAAATATTTTTATATGACCTTATTATATATAAGGTTAGAGGCGGCATGAAAAGAAGAAAGTCGACATAAATAATTTTTTTTTAAATAAATAAATGTACGTTTTACTAAGTGGCAAATAAATCCGGCCAATCATATCATATCGTCGTCTCCAACATATCTTTTAATCTTTCTCTTTTTATAAGATCCCAAGATAAAGCCGACGTGATCGATATCTTCATGTGTATTTATTGACCTTTTCCTTTTCGTTATCTTGGACACAATTTTGCACGAAATGAACGGACACGAACCTCACGAGTCACGATGTACATGGTTAGCCATAATTTGCCGAAAAGTTTGGAGTAAACAACAATCATGGCATGGTCATAATAAGTTTAATGGAATTTCACTGCTTCTTGCGAGTTGCGAGTCTTTCCATTATATGATATTGTGATAAGAATTGCATGATTTACGTTGGGTCAATGTCTACTTTTCTATTCCATCTACACGAGGCCAAGTGTTCGACTCCTTCTGTATACGTAGTAACTCGAAAGTAATATATCAAAACAATATACTGCAGGATTTGTTAAATGAAACTGATATCCCATCCGAAAAAATTAAACAAAAATCAAGAATCGGATTTAGAAACCGAAGATATCGATTCAGATTTGAAACGCCAAATACTTTTACCTATTAATTTTATAAACACAGACAACATCGGCGCAGCTTATGTGTATCCGACTAGTGTAATTGTAGTGGTTGCGGATGCAGATGGTTGCGGTTTTAAACATTATTAAGATATTTATACGACTGGTATAGCAGTTAGAAACTAGTGCGCATACGAGATACTTATGACTGGTTAACTAGCAAACGCAGTAGTGATTAAATAATAAATTAACAATATTTACATTTTATATAATTATAAAAATATTGAAAATCATATTATTATATTAAATATAAAAAGTATATTTATAAAATTATACTATTAAATTTTAAAAAGATTATAGAAAATGTTACTGTTTAAAGTTGTTTAATATAAATTAAAATAATATATATATTAGTATTTCTATTATTTTAATATTAAATTTTAACTGAATATTTTAATTTTATATTTATATAGTTTAAAAATAATTATTTTACCTTCCGCAACCGTCTTTTAAATAATTTAGAGGTGCAGAACGGTTTGTAACGAGTTAAATCGTTTTCTATAATTATTGCAAAACGCCGATAATCGGTAATAACTACAAAAACTGCGTTTTCGAGTGATATCTGAAAAACCAGTCATGTCCATATCTATCTTCATGCGATGCAAGTTGGTTGATAACACAAAAAAAAAAATTTATTAGAAGATATCTACCAAAAAGGAAAACAATATGGAGACAGTGATTTTGGATGGAGAGGCTAAGAGCAACTACGTAAGAGCCACACTTTATTGTTGTGCCTCCGATCTCTTCTTCTTTTGCTTTTAACTTAATTTATATTGTTTTCTTTGATTGATATATTTTTCCATTAGATTTTTTTTTTTTAATGAGAGAGGGCTTTTGCCATTCGAATTCTTCTGTCTTTGTTAGAGGAAAAGTGATAAAAGGACATGATATCGTAGAAAACCTTAAAAAAGCAACTATTATAACGAGCTGGAAATATCTTGTGTGAAAAATTCCTTTTGTATCTTTTATATCAAATTTCTTCTGTTAGAATTTACGAAATGTCTAATTTAAGTTAACATTGAATGTAATAACAATTGAAAATATTTTAGTTTAAAAAAAAATATAACAGCTTTCAATAAATATTATAATTTAATATAATAAATCTACGAAACTATTATAGCTTTTTAATTTTTTGGTACTTCTAAAATGCTCAAATATTTTAAATTATTAAATTTAGAATCATCCATACTATTTTATGTCATCTTATTACATTTCAAGAAATTTGTTAAAGATATATTTGTAAACTAATCTTCAATAAACTTCTTGAAATCAAATTTGTAAAGTAGTACTTATAAGTCTTTTTTAAATACAATTTTAATAGGTAATAACCCGCGCCTTGCGCGGAATGTGATTATTAGTTTCGTTATTTTTAATAAAAAGACACTAAATCTGTTTAATCTCGATATTGGTTCGGTTTTAAGTATTTTTTTTGTTTTTAATCTTCTGAAATATAACTACTATTATAAATTAATATTCCTTTTAGTTTATTTGGTTAAAATGTTTGATTTTTGGGTTTTTTGCAGAATTGACCTACAACTTAAAGTCAAACACAAAACTAACCTCCTTTTTTTTGGAAATTGGTTTTGCCCTATTCATCCCACAAGTTCATATAATTCACGAAAATGCCATCAACTTTTTTTTTTATTTTTTTTTCGAAAATGACATTTTTACTCTCTCACCCTCGTCATCTTCAAGTAATTACAAGATTACCATTGTCATCAATACCCTAACCACCATGAACAACCAATTTGAAGCTCTTAATGCTCCCAAAATCGAGTTACCCTTCTTTTTTTCATTCTTATGAACTAAACACAACATATCTCTCACTTTCTTTCCACATTGAGCTAAAAAAACACAAGATTTTGATTTTACATTTTTTATGGTTCATAAAGTCATAGAAGCTAACGATTATGGGTGGGTCACTATCGTTTGAGATTCTGTGTGCTTGGAGAAGCCTTATGTGTGCTAAGGAAGTTATCTCACCAATTTAAGGTATGAAATCGAATTTTTTTCCAGATCTGTTCGTCAGACGACTTACATGGGAAGTCGTCTGGCAGTAGACGACTTACCTGGAAGTCGTCTGGTCAACGCAAAGGTTATTTTTGCAATTGACTTTGAAATCTGTTTTCTGAGACGACTGAAAGTTAAGTCGTCTAATTTTGTTTGGTTACAAAAAAATCTCCAAAGAACCTAGATGACTTACATTTCAGTGGTCATAGGGTAGTTTTGCATTTGACTGGATTATTTCAGAAGTTTGACTTTCCCGGACGACTTACATTTCAGTCGTCTGGTAAAAATTGAAATATCAATATTTTATTAACACTAAACGACTTACAACTAAGTCGTTATAGGTTAGTTTTGCAATTGAAAAAAAAAACTTCAATATATAATTATACCCAGACGACTTACAATTCAGTCATCCGCCCGACGACTTACATGTAAGTCGTCCATGATTTTATTCTAAGATTCTGGTCAAACCTCGTAAATCCTGGACAACTTACAAGTAAGTCGTCTGACGGACGACTGAATTGTAAGTCGTCTATATATAAATAAATATTGAAGTTTTTTTTTTCAATTGCAAAACTAACCTATGACGACTTAATTGTAAGTCGTCTAGTTTTAAAAAAATATTGATATTTTAATTTTCACGAGACGACTGAAATGTAAGTCGTCCAAGTAAGTCAAACTTCTGAAATAATCCAGTCAAATGCAAAACTAACCTATGACGACTGAAATGTAAGTCGTCTAGCTTTTTTGGAGTTTTTTTTTTAACCAAACAAAATTAGACGACTTATTTTTCAGTCGTCTCAAATAACAGATTTCAAAGTCAATTGCAAAAATAACATTTGCGTTGACCAGACGACTTATATTTTAGTCATCTGGAATACTTAGATTGAAGTCGTCCGCGTCGACCAAAATGGACGACTTCTCTGGAAGTCTACTAGATGACCTCCATGGATGTCGTCTGCGTCAATGTTTAATAAACTTGCATTTTCTCTAAAACTATAAACACTTTTTAACATTTTCTTGTTAATTCATGTTTATTAATGAATATTTGGGCTACTGAATGAAATTTATAACTTAATTGGTGATATTTATGAGGTTACCAACATTCACGTTAATTAAAGTTTCTAACTGATCCGAGAAGACTTTTTCTCCGCTAGTTTTTAAGTCTTCTACATTTGTTTTTGAATAACTTGTATTTTTAAGAGTGATAAGTAACTTCAAGATATGTAAAACTCATATTTATAAAATATGTTCTCTCCCTTAGTTTTACTAAATTTGACTAAGTTTTTCAATGCAAATTTATAAAAAATATGATATGCTTTGACTAGTTACTATTGTTTGTTTCCATCTCTTAAGTATTATTGTTATAGACAATAATGATGATTATTGTTATGAGTTAGAAGAAGGGTTAAAATGCTTCTTAAAATGTTGTATCAATATGAAGCTACCAACATTCTTGGTTATTAAGATGAGAAAAAAAGTCATTGGAGTTTATTAATGCATATGAGAGATCCAAAGATAAGAAAAAGGATACTGAAGTCTATTATTTCATTGATTTGTAAATGTGTAAACACATTGTTAGCACATGTATTACATGTTGGGAAACATTATTACTGATTTTACAAAAAATTCACAACTAAAAGAGTAGACATGCAATTCACAAAACAGACCACAAACAAAACAATTATAGATCATTCCTCTACAAAGACAAGCTTGGACTCCATTTGATATGGAAGAAGACTTTGTCAGAAGACTTCCAGGAAGTCCAGACGACTTTTAGGAAGTCCAGACGACTTTTAGGAAGTCCAGACGACTTCCAGACGACTTCCAGGAAGTCCAGACGACTTTTTCAGAAGACTTTTAGGAAGTCCAGACGACTTCCAGGAAGTCCAGACGACTTTGTCAGAAGACTTTGTCAGAAGACTTCCAGAAAGTCCAGACGACTTCCAGACAACTAACAGGTAAGTCGTCCCAGAAGTCTTCCAGATCTGAAAAACCTGCATATCAAATCCAGATCTGAAAAACCTGCATATCAAAAAACGTTCAAGTGACTTAAAAATAGAGAAAATGAGTTAAAGATTAGATAAAACTATCTTTATAGAACACACAAAAATACATATCTAAAATTAATAGATCTACCTTTAAATTAGTGGAAGATGAGTACCATATGATTAAAAACCTGCAAAATAGATAAGATTAGTAAGAAATATATGAGACAAAACTGAAAAATTCATATAAAGTTTGGTGTTTTCAAGTCAAAGAGATTAGAGAGAGGTTGAAGAGTTTTAGAATGATGAACATTACATTTTTGTTGCAGCCATTTGAGAGGAGGAGAGAAAATGTGTAAATTTTTCTTTATATAGGGAGACAAAAAATCCAATTAGGTTAAATATTTTTGATTCAGACGACTTTCTAGACGACTTACTTGTAAATCGTCCACAAGAGTTTACTATTTTTAGCGGGAAATTAAAATATTTTTAGCGGGAAACTAAAATAGAAGACTTTCCAGACGACTTACAAGTCAGTCGTCTGGTTTAAATTATTTAAGCGGGAAAATAATTTTTTAAAAAATTTTAGGCGGGAATATTTGGACGACTTACATGTAAGTCGTCTGTTTTAATTTCTTCACCAGACGACTGAAATGTAAGTCGTCTAGACCCTAAACATAACCCCTAAACTTAATTAACTAACTAAAACCTTCATAAAATCAAATTAAACTTCAAAAGTGTTTACTATACACAAAAATAAACACGTATAGGTAAAAATTTAATTTTTCAAAAAAATATTCAAGCTTTCCAAAATCTAACCCTAAGAATACATACAATACTACAACATATGTTGCCAAACCCTAGACCAAAAAATGCCATGATTCACTACCTACACTCATCTATGTTGAAAACAATTCAATGTTGTTATATTTTAATTTATATCACTTAAAACTGTTTATAATTACATGATTTTAATTTTTCCCTTATAAAAATATTTTTAAAAAAATTTATAAATTATTTTTAAGATCAGCTACACCAGAAGACTTACTTTGAAGTTGTCCAGACGACTTTCAACATCTCAGACGACTCAGACGACTTACTAGGGCTAAATTCGTAAAAATAGCTTCTGTTTTTTTGTTTGGTCACAAGGGGCTAGACTATAATTTCACAAGGCTTTTAGGTTAGTTTTGCATTTGATTCATGTTTGGGTATATGTTTGAGGTTAAAATCAAGTTGTGGGTTAGTTTTGGCAAATTCCCCTTGATTTTTTTTGGTTTTTTCGGTAAAAACCAAAACTTAATATTATTTGCTTATTTTCATGTTATGAATTTTAGATAGCCGTCATGTCGAACCAATAGTTTCTAAACAGATAATAGTTTAAGAAAAAGAAAAGAAAATTATCAGGACAAATCATTTCACTACAATTTGGTATGTAGTGAAAGAAACATTAAGAAAAAATATTTCAACTTTCAAAAAAAATAAGATACTTCAGTTGTGGTGAATACTTAGTTACAAAGTGTTCACATCAAGGTGCACATTTATGTGTATGTAAAAAGTATTTAAAAATAGTTGATAAATATATAAAGATATTGTTAAATAATATTAAATGACATTTTTGTTCAAAATAATACATGAAAGATAAAATTAAAATTAATTTAAAATAAAAAAGGCCTTGACATTAGTCATTTTTTACATATAAAAAAATAAAATTGTATTCGTAAATAGGGGTGGGCACAGATCGAATATCTGGGTATTTGGAAATATTGGTGTCGATTCGATTTTTAGCCACCTAGATATTCGGTGACTCGAATATCCGAAATATTTTAGAATTTTAAAGAATATCCGATTTGATCCGTATATAAATTAAAATTTGAAATTAAATTTTTTAAGAATAACATTATTTAACCTTTTAAATTCTAGTACCTAATATAATAAATTTAATTCATAAAAATATTATAAAACTGATATAAAGTATAATATATATATAATTCTTTACATATATGTATATATATATACATATAACATATCGAATTAGATATATGTTCCTAGAAATATTGGTTTTTGTGATTTGCTTCTTTTTTGGATATTGTATTTTTGTGTTTGATTTGTTTCGTAGAGTTACGGATATCCAGATTTTTTTGGTTCAAATCCAAACGGATAACAAATCGAATCAAAGTTTATGAATATTTTACTCAACTTTATCCGAAACAATAAAAAATGTATATATAGTTTGGCTTTTGATTCGTTATCTATTTTTATTAAAACAAAAAAATCCAGAGTTTTATTGGAATCATGTATGTGGGTTTTATATTAAACAAATCGCAAAGTACATAGTGTGAACGCATTTATGAATATAGTGTGAATGCATTAACATATTTATTATGAAATCATTGTGAAGCTACCACGTGTCTATTATAGTGTGAATGCATTTATTACAATGCTTCTCTTTTAATATATAAGGAATATTAAATCTTTCCAAAATTGAAACGTCAAAACAGTACAAACGTCGGTAAAAATTAAGAGAAACAACCTAGCTAGGTTACAATACGAAATCATCTTAAGATCTAACAACAACAACTTAATCTAACTAGTAGATTAGAGCAAAGAGGTTTAAAGGTGATGGGAAGAAGACATGGAAGCTACGTTTCCGCCTCCGGTTGAACCCCAAATCCCACGACCGGAGCAACTCGCGGCCAGGGAGTCCAATACCAGCACAAGAGTCACCACCAGTCGCCGTCAGAGATGTCACCCACGGAGGTGTTCTGCAGCCACCACGCATCAACTTCTAATCAAAAGTGTTAATTCCTTAACCCTAGCCGCCACAAACTATAGCAGATCCACTGCCTCGCAAGTCTGGGACATGGCGTACTTCTCCACCCTTATGGCGAGGAAGAAGAAGATCCCAGACCAGAGAGAAAAAGAAGGTCAGGAACTGCCATCCAATCAAAGATCCTCCAACACTGAGATCATCTCTTCCATTGGAGAAAAAACTCCAGCCCTGATAACTGACAGCGCAGTTTTCAGCGATTCCTCGCCGTCCTCTAACAAGGAGCGGATGCCATACTCTCGAAGAGTTACCAGAGCGGCATAGTTCACGAAGGGTCGCGCACCAAGACCCAACCAATTTGGACAGGGGAGAGAGATATACCTCTAGGGGACACCGGATTGAGAATATTCCATCTTGATGTGCATTGTCCGAGAGGATGAAGACTCGACGAGCAGCCCGTTTTGTCTCCATCCTTGTGTGAATAGCGATTAGGATTTTAAAAAAAAAATTGGATGAGCGTGTGGAGTGTTTGTTACAAATATTAGTTAGTTTTTCTTTTTCTTTTGAAATTTTTTTCGTTTGATTTCTGATTGTCTTTATTTTATCAATCAGAAAACAGCTCACAGGCTTTTTTTCTTTCTGTAATGTACTTTTATAAGTTTTTATCTAAAAAACTAGTTATTAATTAGTTAATGCTAAGAGTAAGCAACAAAAAATTAATGCTACGTATGATATTGAAATGTTAAGCTAAGAGCAAATTACACTATTAGAAAATTTCAATATAGCCATGGTATAGTCACGGAAAAATCGTTCCTACGTGAGATATATACTTTTGAAATGTTAAACTAAGAAAAAATATTGCTACGTATTTCGTGGCTATATCGAGGTTATGTATGAAACACACAAAAATGCATCATTTTGAAACTGAAGAAATACATAATTGGAAAATTTTGAAATAAAATTTATATTTATATTTTATGAACTTGCTGAAAAACAAATATCACTATTTTATAACATATTTCCTTTTTATTCATATTCTTCCCAAAACTGGGCATCTTTTGACTATTTTCTATATTTTTTCTGAAACTAACTATTTTCTATTTGTTGTAATGGATTTTTCTTTTTACCATCGGTATTTTCGTGTAATTTTTGTTGTAATATAGACGTGGCTGGGAAAATCTGAAAGATATTATTAGATGAGGACTAGTCCACTTCTACATCTAACCAATGTAGTATCTACCATCACAAATATTAAAATTCTAAATATCGCCCTGAATTAATTTTCAAAAAAAAAAATATCGCCCTGAATTATCTTTGATTATAAAAGGAGCTTAAAGGAAATGTGGTGTATGACCTTTGCTTAAAGCAAAGGCTCAAGTTGTATGAACTTTCCAAGTGGTGCTTAGATGGTGGAGGAGGTTGGAATTTGGAAACGTAACCAATTATGGGACTACTATTTTTTACATCATTTTTACATATAAAAATTCATATATCCAATATATATGAATATATATGTGATATACTCAAATTAAATTTGAATTTACTATTTCAAATAAAATGTTCACTATATCATTTAAAACCGAATCCAAAAAAAAACTTTATATTTCACGCAATATACTTAAGTTTCAGATTAATGAGGTCGAAAATTAAAAAAAAACATTAAATAACAAGAAACTAAGATGTGGTTGTAAACAATTGGAAAAAACCGATCAATCTAAGGAAATCAAAGAAATGATTCAAGACTGCAAATCGGTAGGTGCCAAAGGTTTTTAATACTTGATTCTAGAAATCGAATTTCAATAGTAAGTTACCCAGCTCCCTCTACAAAAAACTATCTGGTGCCTAATTTTATTTAAAACCAACTCTCGTTGCAAATTCAATGATTCAGACAAGCCTTAGATAAGATTCGAATATGTTCAACTAATGTCCTTGACCAACTCTTGTTGCAAATAAGTATCTAGTCTAACAAAATTAAGTTTAGATAATTGATTATACTCTTGTGTCATAATTACCCTATGATTCTAAATTCTCGTTAATTACTCTATAAACTAGTACTAATACACAATCATAGTATAGAATTCTATGACTAACCCGCACAATCTATCAACATCAATTTGACATTACGCCCTAGAAATCTCTAAATCTAACAAGTGATTTACTCAGATATAATCAAACAAGAATAAGATATATTCTAAATAGATTTCATAAAGAGGATTTTGCAAAAAAAAATTCTAAAGGAGTGTGCTTTTCTTTTTTTTTACAAAACTAAAACAAAGCTTAATTAGTAGTCAAGAATGGCTTAGCATCATTACAAATATGGTAAAATACGTCTAGGGACTTGTACAAATATAAGAAATTTTGGGATAAAGTTACAATTCTAAAAACTTGAATTAAGTCTTCGGTTTGTTTCTTTGGAAGGGGTGTCGTTTGACACTCATGTGGTGTCGTTTGACACCCATGTGGTGTCGTTCGACACTACACAAGAAGACCACTGTTCAGTAAAACACACATAATTTTTGATTAAGCTGAATCGAATTCAAACCGAGAGGCATTGGAGAACTAACTCAATTATATAGTTGTATCAAAATATGAGCTTTATCCATAATTGGAAAATCTTTTATCCATTTTTAAAATTCTAACGCATATGTAGAGTTCGGAATTTCAAATTGCTCGAGAATCTCTAAAGTTGCTAAAAACGTACATAAATCTGCGAAGATTCTGAAAAACATATAGTTCATCCGTTTCAATTTAGTTGTCGTTGTAGAGTAAAATTTTTGTTATAAAAAAGTGTCAATTTTAATTTTAATGCAAAATTTATTGACATTATATTCTAATATATTTTTATTGGTTAAAATGTAGTTCGGTGTATTGATAAAGCTGTTTTAGTAAATACATAAAAAAAAAAAATTTTAATCTGTTTGTTTAAGTATAAAACGACATCTGAAATGAAATGGAAAGAGTAATAAATCTAAATAAGATTTATACAATGGTCAAAACCCATAAAAAAATATTCTTATAGTACACGCGATACTAGTATTACAAATCAAATGTGGATACGCCTACTGGGAAAAAACACGAAAAGGTTAGTACGTATAATTGCCACTGTGAGTCTGTGCTAAAGCTCGCCACTTGTAACGCTAATAGAGCTTCCAATGCGCGTGTGACGTCCATACGCCTCGAGAGGCCTAAAAACGATTTTACTCTTATTTTTGTTTCCCGACAAAATATTTGATTAGCCGTAGGCGTGTTCGGATACCAGTTCGGATTCAGATCAGGTATTTCAGATTTTTGAATATTTCGTTATAGAAATATAGAACTCGTTCAGGTATTTCTGTACTTTGGGTCGGGTTTGGGTATTTTTATAGTTCGGATTTGGTTATTTCGGATCGGGTTCGAATATTTAGATTTTAAAAGAAAAAAAATTAAAATTTTCATTTCTCAAATTTCTTGTATTTAAAAATCTTTCACTTAACTAATTTTTATTTTTTAATAGAATGAATGGTTAATAGATTTAGACACAACATTTTGAAACTAAAAAGACATTAATTTGGTTATTGTTTTTACATTTTAGATGTAACTTTTTGTTAATTCTTGAAATAAAAAGTTTGACATGCATTTTAGGTGAGTAGAAAATTATTTTCTCTGTAATTGTATGTATATCATATGAACTTAAAGTATGTTAGTATCAATATAAATATTATATATAAAATGAGAGATGTAAATTAGAAATATAAAGTTAATTATACATATGTTTGGTTATCTTCGGATATCCATTCGGGTTTCCGTTCGGGTTCGGATATCTAATCTCTCCTAATTTAATATCCGCTCGGATATTTTACTATTTCAGTTCGGATTTTTCGGATCGGGTTCGGTTGCGGCTTCAGATATCGGGTAAAATGCCCACTCCTAATTAGCCGTATGAGAATAGGAAAATAAATAATTAAAAAGGGATTTATAAATGCTATAGTTACTTCTAATAAATCGTATATTTATTTGTTCTAATTACAAAAAGATTGTGATTCAAGTTCCAAATGCTCAAAAGATACATAAAGCTATTCATGTAACTACGGTAAATTTGTATGCACGATACAAGACTTCGAAATGGTGCCGAGCGCTAAACTGCTAATTGTGAAGTATACATCTTCTTAATGTCGAATTAGAAACTCTAGTTTAGGCAATACAGAGTCCACAAATATTCAATCATTTACCAAATTTTAAGTCAATTGCTCGGAGCTGATTTTATTATACAGTCTTCTACACAATGGTTTAAGTCAATTGCTCTGGTGATCAAACCATGTTAAACCATACACTATGAATATATCTGGGTTGAGTAAGATAGATATATGGGTCGAATAAAATTGAATTTATTTATAATCCATAAATTAAGTTTATTAATTATTTTTCTTCTTAAATGATTTTGAACTATTATAATAAGTTTCTAAAAACTGCTATAACTAATTTTGATATTTTTATTAAATTTATTTTTAATATTTATATTTCACAACTGTAGACATTTCATGTTTAGACATTAATTTTATATTTGTTTTATTTGATATTATTTAAATTTTATTTCATAATCATTTCTATGGAAAAATTTAATAATTAAACTCAACTAAATTTGATAAAATTTACTAGAAATTAAATAATAAATTGTATTTATTCTATGTTTAGATTCAATAAAATTAGGTAGAACCCAGTCATACTATATTAAACTATAAGTAAAAAAATTGAATTCAGTTTTCTATCCAATTTTTAAAAGCCTTATTTCTACAAAATGAGCTGGCTTCAGATTTTCAAGGTTTCTTATTTATTGGAGATATTTTTTTCTTTTTTCCCCTATTTCTCAACTTTTAAATTATATATGTTCCATACTTCTTTGTTTCGTATTAAGTGTCACAATGGGTTTGGGTACATATTAAAAAAAAACAATTAATTTTACATATTTTTTATTTAAAAACATCTTTACCTTTATACCTAACCATATTTCAACTAATAGATAAATAAACTGGAAAATAAAGTTAATAAATTTTGTATTAAAATGCTAAAACGACATTTATTTTGCAACAATTTTTTTTCCCACAACGACACTTGTTATGTAACGGATGGAGTATAATTCAGTGAGTAAAGATAGATTTAGAAGAAAAAAAATAAAAAAAGCATTAAAAAAAATTTGACTAAAAGACGATGCTTATGTAGAAAGCCTTTTTTTTTCTAGTATTTCATTGACTAGCTGTTCGTCCGAAATAGTGTAAAAATAAGTGCTTCGAATCATTGCTATTTGACCCGGACCTGTTCTAAAAAAAAAGAAATATGACCAACTGTGGAGTTCCATAGCTTTGAGTCCGCTATCCCGAGCAGGCTGTTTCCCTCTCGACGATGAAGCTTATCCCCCACCGTCTCACTGGCCGACTCATTAGATATCTTACAACAAAAATCCCTCTTTTTTCCGATCCAGTCAACTCGGACATAGTTCCTGACCTAAAAAACATGGAAATAAAGGTATCATTTCCAAAATTTTGCCTAGACAGGATATGCCTTATTTGCAAGACGGGAGACCCGTGGATATGGTCTTCAACCCATTAGGAGTACCCTCACGCGGATTAAGTGGAACGGAATTGACTGGGTGGTAAAGTTGTAGAAACACCTGTTTCTTCCACTTAGCTCCATTTGCATTATATTATTTGGTTTACGTACCGGAACTGATAACATTCGAGATTATGCAGATGCTTAGTTTCATTTATGTAAATTTTTTTCCCTCTGATTTGGGCTTTCAATTCAGATGTTTAATTTACATTTTACTTGAAAAAATAGTAAACACTGAATGATTTTTCATTTCTTAATTAAAGGAAAAATGTTATTTATTTCATTGGTACGGACAAAAGAATAATAGTATAATACTGTAATTGAAACGGCTACTTATTATTTGTTATATAAAGAAACATGAATATCAGGATTGAAAAGAGCTAAAAGTGAAAACGGCATGATATTTTGACATACATGTCACGGAAATTTTGTTTGGTAACGTAGGTTTAATTTTTATTAATTTCAGTGTACCTTTAAGAAGATAGCTAAAGCAATTTTCATATTTTCGTAATAACTTAATGATTCGAGAGAACTAGTGGAGACTATATAACATTGTAAGTATATTATATATTTATAAATATTGCCTGTAATGTTATTGTTTTTAAGGTTATTGTTTTTGTAAAGTATCTAATCGTTAATTTTGATTGTTTGTAATTACTACATGGTGATTTTAATTAGTAACACTACGAAATCATGTAAACGTAAGAGTAAGCAAAACGTGTATAGAATAAGATCAAATGAATCATAAACCAAAAAATAAAACCGCATAATCACCATATGGTATAAAAATATTATATCCCTTAAAGAAATAAGAGAATTGGTCAAAACCTCATAATCGTAATTATCATTCTAGGGTTTTCCAATCAGAATTATGTTGTGTATATATGGATGCATAGGAAGAATCTAGACATAATCCTTTCAAAGAACGTGCCTAAATTGAGATTGACAAGCATTAATATTGTAACTAATTAGTACTATTTATTTCTTAAGCCAAAATCCAAAGCATTTAGTTTGGTAAGTGATTTGTTTTTGTACGTCAACATGTATACAATTTGGTAATGCATTAGCGTGTGAATTATTGTTATATGTCTATAGTATTCTTTTTTTCGTAGTGCAACTACAATGACACTAATGCTTCTAAAGATACTTTCTTCAAAATATTATTGTTCACACAAACATTTCACTTTTCTATCTCTCCCACACAAATCCCATTCCTCTCTTTCGCCCTAACCCTCTATATATACGTGAAGTCCTGGAAATGCTATGTTCGTGCCATCAGCTTTTACATTACGAGAAACACTTACAAATCTAAGTGAGAGCTCTCACCTTCTTCCTCCTAAAAACCCTAACCAGTCTATTTAAACCAAAAGAAAACCATGCCTCTCTTCGACACTCACAACACATGGGCCTTTGTCTTTGGTTTGATGGGTATGATACTAACACTTCTGTTCATTTCGTATATATATTGTTCATCAACAAGTTCTTTTAAAAAAAAAAATCTAATTATAAAGATTATCGATTTTTAATACCATTTATGTTCTTTTATATTTTCCAGGGAATGTCATCTCCTTCTCCGTGTTCCTCTCTCCTGTGTAAGCTCTATTTACATCTTACCTCAACGTATATTTGATAAGCAAGACATAGTACTAATTTTCACGTGTTACTACTACATATGTCTATGTATAACGATATTCTCCACTTTAATAATATTGAGATTACATGAAATGGATGCAGGCCAACGTTCTATAGGGTTTGGAAGAAGAAGACAACCGAAGGGTTTCAGTCTCTTCCTTACGTTGTGGCGCTCTTCAGTGCAACACTTTGGCTTTACTACGCAACACAGAAGAAAGATGTCTTCCTCCTCGTCACCATCAACTCCTTTGGATGCTTCATAGAAACCATCTACATCTCTATCTTCCTTGCGTACGCCCCCAAGAAAGCCAGGGTACCTTACTTCATATATGAATATGCGTATACAAGATCAAACCAATTAACTAACTAAAACACTTATTAATTAATGGATGCAGATGCTGACAGTGAAGCTGCTACTTCTTATGAACTTTGGAGGATTCTGCCTGATTCTCCTTCTATGCCAATTCTTGGCAAAAGGAACCACACGTGCCAAGATCATCGGAGGAATTTGTGTTGGATTCTCTGTTTGTGTTTTCGCTGCTCCCCTAAGCATAATTGTAAGCAATTCGAAAGAGCTAATCAACTGTATATAAAAAGAGAAGCGACTAATTAATATTTAGTTTCAATAATTAACATATTTATTATTTGAAACACAGAGGACGGTAATAAAGACAAGGAGTGTGGAGTACATGCCCTTTAGCTTATCCTTAACCCTTACAATCAGTGCTGTCGTGTGGCTCCTTTATGGTCTTGCTCTCAAGGACATCTATGTTGCTGTAAGCCAATTCTTCTCTATTTATGTATTTGTATATTAATTTGTACCATATTAAATGTATACATTTTTGCATAGATATTTATGTATGTACCATCTAGACACACGTAGAAACACACATACTCAGTTTAGATATTTACTGACCACCGTATTCGGTATTCCCCATAGCAGATCACATATGCTGAAATGGAAACAGTCAATAAAACTTCTTTTTGGCTATGAGAAAATGAATATATATGTTTTAACAATATTATCATGACTTCACAATCATAATCATAGTGTATATTACATGAAAGTGGATGCTTTTGTTTCTAATGAACCTGAGACTTTGAGGTTCTAATCATAGATAAAAAGAGATACGGTTAGCAAAAGATAAACAATTATAGAAAGTAAAACCCTTTGTTTGATATTGTCCTTTACGATAAAAAACTACAAAACATATTATAAAGACTCGCTTTATATTCCAAAGAAACATTAAAGAATTTCGCTTTTGCAAAAGAAATTTTAAATAAATTAGAATTCTTTTATCTTAATTGCTACATAGAAATTATATTTTTTTTTTTTTTTTTGAAACTGTACATAGAAATTATATTTTGTACGTAACTTCTATCGGTGCCGCACAAGTTAGCCATAAACTTTACTTTTGTCATATATAACTTTGTTTTTACGTACTTTATTCATAAGTTATAAAGTGGAAAAGTGAGTGTATTAAATAATTATAATGTTATTGCCACTAAACAATTTTTTTTTTGCAGTTCCCTAATGTGATTGGTTTTGCCCTCGGTGCACTTCAAATGATACTCTACGTGGTTTACAAATACTGTAAAACGCCGCCGCATTTGGAAGAGAAAGAAGTGGAAGCTGCTAAGTTGCCGGAGGTGACCCTCGATATGCTGAAGCTAGGCACAGTGTCATCCCCTGAGACAATCACAGCCGTTCGTCAAGCGAACAAGTGTACCTGCGGAAATGATCGGAGGGCTGAAATTGAAGATGGAGAAAATGCTAAAAACGGCAAGCAGTCCTCTTCCGCAACAGCTACATGAACAATCGCGTTGACGACTATGCAATGTTGACTTTACCCCCAACTTGATATACCAACCACCACGTGTTCCCGTTATGCTGTCGTATTTTTCTGAGTTAATCAAGTGTGCGAAGTAGAGGATTAATTTCCCGGGATAATATATGCATTTTCGAATGTTATATATATTTTTCTGGAATTAAATTCTCTACTTCTTTTTAAAAATTTTATGTAATTACCTATTGGGGATATGTATATTTCCTATTTTCAGGTTTAACGAAAACTATCAAAATTATCTGTCGGCTGATTGTTTCAAGTAACATTATCATATATCATTATCTTGTGGTATTATTTTTTCTAGCCTCAATACTAACAAATGATATAAATGCTAGATGATTGCTCCCACAAGTACATATACTCAACATTGTCCAAGCGTCTCAGCTTTCAAATCCCAATGTTGTTACTCACAAAAGAGTAATTTAGCCCGGATGCAAGTATTCGTGGAATTAGATTTTGGACCTAAAACTTTTTTTGAGATACTCACGATTATAAAAAAAAAGAGAGGAGTAATTTAGCCCCAAACTAACAAACTTCTATAATATTTTTTCAATTAATGGTCTTTGTTATATATATATATACCAATGATCGTTTACACTTCTACACTCAGTAGTCAGCTAATTCAGCAAAGTCCTCATTTCTTATAGCTTCACTATGGCCTTCATATGCTCTCAACTTCTTCTATCTCCAGATCATATGCTCTTCAAAAAAAAAAAAAAAATATATATATATATATATATATCAAACTTTGGAGAATCATTTTTCGAGTAACAAACACTGTCCTTGGATAGTTTTTACACTATACAATGTACTCAAAGAGAGCCACTAGGTAAGCCAATATCATTCAATGCATTCTCCCTCACAATCCGTTGATCCACACTTCTCTATATAGTGCGAGTTTCGGAGATTTATATAGTTTGTAAGAGCTTCTCCATTATGCTTCCATTACGCTCAAATCCCCATTTCACAGAAACTATATAGTAATAGTGCAATAGGCTCATAAAAAAAAGAACGAACAAATAGAGAAGGAAAACGAAGCATATATCCTCATATTCACACAAAGATAACCAAATCCATATGTCCTGGAAACCATTAAAAACACGAAAGTGGGGATAGTGAGTTTTAATGAGATCCATCTCCATGGGACATCCACGCATCATTTAGCTTGTTTGTTATATTCCTTGAGTCCTTTCTAGCTGATACATTACCATCTTACTCTATGGAGTCGCAGATTACAAACAATCCATACAGAAACAAAAACAAGAGTATATATATCATCGACTGAACCTATGTCATGATAGTCATGGTTTGGTTTATCAAAACGATATAACTAATTTTGGTTTAGTCTCTGTAAACCAGAAACCTCTGCCTATACTAGAGGCTCCGGTGTAAACATTCTCTGATGATGGATAGCGAAATTCTTTTGGGTTGAATCTAATAATCCCGAAACTGAAACCTCAAGTCGAATTTTTATCTCTCTAACTTTGTATTGAATATAATTTTCCCAACTCAAAATAAATCTAGGAAAAATTGGGATTAATCAAACCGATCCGATCCAGACTAAACAAAAATAATCAATTTGAAAGACAAACCATACATTAATATGGTCTAAACATATATTTATGGTCTTTAACGAAACCTAACCGAGCCGAAATATAAAAAAATACTTAAATAAATAAAAGCATATTTTATTTTATGAAAATCAAATTTAAACCAAACCATCCATAATATTTTTGATTTTAACGTTAGAATGAATATTTATAAATGTAAAAATTTAAAAACTTATCCAAAATGACCTTAAAGCTGGAACAATACCATCTATATTAGTCATTACAACTGATTTCTTGTATTGACCAATCATTTTCTGAAATTACATAAAATTTAAATTGATATAAAGAACATGTATAAATAATAAATATGCATCACTTTTCTTCTTATGATTGTAGATAATTAATTCATATGATAAATCATAATTTGGCTGTGAAAGTTATCATATAAATCTTTTCAAATCTTCATAAGCTCTTCAAACACTTTCATGGCAGAGGCAGGAAGTCCAAGGAACACATTGATACTCTTCATATCTTCGAGACCAGGTAAAAACAGGATCACTTCTCTCCCTGGTAAACCAACCGGTCCAGAGAAAACGGGTTCTCCCCATCCAAAATCCAGTTTATGTAGTGACAATCTTGACCACGACGTAATCAGAAGTGTTCCTGTCATACTCGGCCTATTCCGGTTAACCTCCAAGTAATCAATAGCCGATCTCATGAAACTGTCTGTAACCAAATCAACCACACTCTTAACTAGACCAACCGAACGAGAAAGAGGGTTCCCAACCAATTCTCCTGATGACGTCACCAAACCTGTTAACACAATCCCGTTCCCGCAATATCCTTTTGGGAGAGGAGGGATGAATCTAGACCGTCCATCAGCCGCGAAAAGAAGTTTAACTCGTTGGTCCTGTTTAAATCGTAGCGCTTCGCACCGTGATTTCCAAAGAAATCCGGTTAAAGCTTGAAATGTTGTAACCTTATTGTTACTATTAATATCTTCCTCATTTGTCATAGTCTTGAGCTTCTCTAGTTTTCGCGGTTCGAAGAGAAACGATTTGTAGACGAGTTTCTCTTCGTCGTAGAGTCTTCCAGTGCCAGAAATGTCTTCGATTTCGTCAAACTCGTTGTGTGGGAACTCGATTTTTGGTGGCTTTCTTGGTTGGAGAATGGCACGGTCCAAGAAAGGTGGCAGAGATAAAGGGAGGCCCTTTGCCGTCTCGCACCACGAGTTCAAGAATTCTGCAGCCGCCACTCCATCGAACATGTTGTGGCTCATGCCTAGTCCTAGGATAAAACCGCCACATTTGAAGTTTGTCACCTGAGTAATGAAACGGAACAAAAAAAAAAGGTTTAACATGTTTTTATTTCATCCAACATTTTAGAATCAATAATAAACAAAACAAATTAGGGTGTGGGAATGAAACAAAAGAACCTACTTATTTATTCTCACCATTGCTTAGTTAATTATTACCCCTGATTCTAACTTAGCACATAATGAGAGTGAGTGCGCACTTTCTGGTCCTAGCTTAATTATTAATGGGTAGTTAACGTCAAACAGCTGATCATTTGTTACTATTTTAAGATATTTTAACAAAAGAAACATAGCTAGATGCATGTATATATGTTGTCACTTGTCAAAAAGGGTGTAATTTAACAATTTTGATAGCTGGTTTTCATATTGTTACACTATGTTATCTAATAAATTGAATTATCGAAAGCGACATATATATTCAAATCGCATTATTATACACTTTGGACAAAACCATTAAATACCATATGGCAAACTTATTCCTAACATTAAATATAAACATTGATTGATACTATAAAATGGCTAAAAAAAAAAAAATGATCGTCAATATTAAATACGATGATAGCTAGCTACTCTGAGTCTGATGGGTGCTTATAGTTAAACATGTCCATGTCAGTTTAAATACGATGGTGGATGCCTCGAACCAACAACATCGTCTAACAAAACTCACAACGTATGGAGCAATAATTAATCAAGAGATCAGATCGATCGAAACCTTACCTGAACTACCACCGGTGGAATCTCAAGAATATTCCGGGCACCAGGAATGTCATAAACAAGTTCCTCGAGCATCTCCATTCTATTCTCAGAGATCGCCTCTTTGATCATCTCTATCCCACAATTAGTCTCAGCTTCTACCAGCACTGCTCCTTCTCCGGTGCAATTCACGGCGATCTTCCCTTCAGGGCTGATGGTCAGCCGTCCGGCCACAGGGTAATAATGAACAAGAACCTCAGAGAGAGATTTCTTTATCACATTGTAGGAATCTTGGTTAGTTTTTGACTTTGATTTGAAGTAATAAAACGTTTTGACCGTGACTGCTATGTTTTGATCGAGATTCGAGAGGTAGTAAAGACCTTTTGGAGTTTCAGACTTTGGAGTAACGAGTACAGGTTTTTTTCTGGTCACAACGAACTCGAATGAGCCGGCCATTTCAAGGGGTTTCGATTAATAAACGTTTAGTTAGAAGTTTTTGAATCCAATGCAGTGAGGAATGGAGAAAGATCAAGATATATGTATATATAGGCTACTTATTAAGGGGGTTTAAGTAGAGTTTAGGGTTTAGGTATCTCGTTTCGCAAGTGAAGATTGTAGATAACGAGTAAAACAGAAAGGCTTGACAACGACCATGAAAGCTCTGGCGACTTGAATACATTTTGTAGACTTTGGACGATTGATTGGATTTATTGAGTCTAATCGGTTAGTTGATCGATAGGAGTGATTTATAACAATAGGGTCATACTTGACGTAACGGGTCTATTATTATATAAAAAGTCAACGTTGGATCTTTCCTTAATAATAACTAGATTTTGATCCGCGCAGGCGCGCGGATGTATATTTTGAAAAATATGTTGATATTTCTTTTTCATGTAATTATTAGGATTTGGAAAAATGAATCCGAGGAACATAACCGATACCGATCCAAAAATATAGTATCAAACCCGAACATAAATTGATTAAATATTCTAATTATTCAAAATTTTGTTATTTAGAGAACCGAATCTGATCCGAACCGAAGTATTTGGGTATCCGAATTTATCTAAAAATAGATTTATATACGTATATATATTAATTATTTTATATTGAACGTATATAAAACTTCAAAAATGATACTTTTAAATTGGTTTAAATACTTGAAAATATATATAGATAGTCAAAGTAAATATCTGAAATAGTTAAAGTATACTCAAATCACCAAAAATACTTAAAATAATTATTGATTCCGTATCCAAAATTTTAAATCAAGCCAATTGATATGTTAAGCTTAAGTATTATGACATATATTATTCAAATTTATACGTAATATATTATTTTATTTGTACATTTTGAGAAATTTAAAATATATAATGATTTAAGACTTTAAAAATAATTTAAATTAGTTATCCAAACCCAAACCAAACCCGCAAAGATCCAAATCGAACTCAAACCAAAATTTAGAAACATTCTAATAAAGTTGAAATCTTTGACCCCGAAAACCCGAAATACAAACCGATCAGAACCAAACCCGTATGGGTACCCAAAAGCCCATCCCTAGTCATTATTATATATCGTATTTTATCATCATATAATTAATCGTATTTTATATGTACCATCATATAAGTAATCATATAATTAATAGTATTTTATACATACCATCATATAAATAATTACATATATTATATTTTTAAAACTTAATATGAAATATAAAAACCATAATTTGAGTTGGTATTTCAAATTGGGTTTTGTATTATATCTATCTTATTAAAACTCAAGTATAAAATTGGAGTGTTTGGAGACTTAAATAGGACTATTAAAAAATTTGGAGTGTTTGGAAACATGGATTGCAGTTTTTTAAAAAAAAAAAAATTTTGTTTGAAAACAAGGATAGTAGTATTAAGAAAAAAAGTAATGGGCTTATGTTTTTTAAAAAAATTGAAAGTTATCTAGGCCACTTTTAAAATATACCAAAATGGGTCAATCTAATTGCCTAAATTTTTTTTTTCTAAACTAACAATAAAACAAAATTTAAACTTTATATACATATTTCAAATCAAAATAATAATTCAAATTTGATTTATATCAAAAATTGATTCAAAAATATACATATATTCAAAAATGGATTTTTACTAAACTATTTTTCAATAACCATTATAAAAAAATATTGTCAACATATATAAGAAAAATATAATTAATCGTATTTCATATGTACCATCATATAAGTAATCATATAATTAATAGTATTTTATACATACCATCATATAAATAATTACATATATTATATTTTTAAAACTTAATATGAAATATAAAAACAATAATTTGAGTTGGTATTTCAAATTGGGTTTTGTATTATATTTTTCTTATATATGTTGACAATATTTTTTTATAATGGTTATTGAAAAATAGTTTAGTAAAAATCCATTTTTGAATATATGTATATTTTTGAATCAATTTTTGATATAAATCAAATTTGAATTATTATTTTGATTTGAAATATGTATATAAAGTTTAAATTTTGTTTTATTGTTAGTTTAGAAAAAAAAAATTTAGGTAATTAGATTGACCCATTTTGGTATATTTTAAAAGTGGCCTAGATAACTTTCAATTTTTTTTAAAAACATAAGCCCATTACTTTTTTTTTTAATACTACTATCCTTGTTTTCAAACAAAAATTTTTTTTTTTTAAAAAACTGCAATCCATGTTTCCAAACACTCCAAATTTTTTAATAGTCCTATTTAAGTCTCCAAACACTCCAATTTTGTATTTGAGTTTTAATAAGATAGATGAGGAGTTTTTATTAGGTTCAGAATAACTTGTTAGTAAATGATACAATCCTCTGATTACAAAGTCGGAGACTCGAAGTATCAAAGTATAATTGCATCAAGTAATTCACTGGTATAATAATAGCCAGATGTAGGCTATGGATGTTAAAAGCGGGACAAGTGTAACGCATGGCGGAAAGAGAGATGATGGGTCACCATTCAACCAATTTTACTGCCATTGTTTTTAATAAATAAAATAATCATAAATTGTAAAAGAAGAAGGTGCGGGATAAATTTTATTGTAAACCACAGTTGAATCTGAAAAGAAAAATAAAATAAAATGTGATTAGTCACTTTTGTAATAAAAATACTTTCAAAATTATATTAAAAATTATATTAAATCACAGATGTAATCACTACTATTTTGTCCATATAATATACCTACATTGAAGTTAAAATGTATACTATTTAATTAACAAAATTAAAAAACTAACAATATTTTTTTCAAAAAAATAATAATTATACCAGTACTTAATTATAATTTAGTATAAATTTAATAACTAAGTGCTGAAACCTAACGGTAGCGGTTCTCGTTTAAACTATCTTATTTAACGATTTTGTTGTTTTGTATCTCCGTATTGATTGAAAACTATTCTAGTAATTCATTATTTTAGGTATTTTGACTTATAAATAATATTTTAAATTATTTTATTATTTCAAAACTAAATTTAATTAAAATTTATAAATATATAAAATATATTATATAAATTTAGGTACCTATTCGGTTCTCAGCTTTGTTCTGTTTTGGTTTTCGATTTAATTCAGGTTCGGTTGTTGGCCTTTTTGGTTCTAGAAATATAGGATCCACTAGTATAATTGATATGATCCAAACCCAAACGAGCCTCGTTTTTAGTTCGGTTTAGTTCCAGATAAATGTGCCATGCCTAACTACAATTTTAAAATTTCAAATACAATATTTCAGATGAGGAAATATGTGAATATGACTTGTAAATGTTTATAGATATATAAAAGATTTTGATAAATAAAATAAAATAGTTGTTTAAGTTATATTTTTATCACTGATACCTTAATTTACATATATAAATTAATAAAATATTTTCAGATATTTTAATTTATTTTTTTAAAGACAGCTAGCGCAATTACAATTTTTAAGCCCAAAATAATTGGCTATATATATATATATATATATATATCTCAATAATAGCTTATTAAATTTTATATTTGAGATATATAAAATAAGTTTTAAAATAAAATTTATATTTTTAAAAGTTATATTAGTATCACTGATTTTTTAGTTTGTAAACTATAAATATATTATATGTATCCTGCAGTTATATTATTTATTGTACATGTCACAATTTAAATTTTGTTTTGAACTACTTTTTAGATGAATCGCAGTTGTTCTCTTATACAACTCGCAGTTAAATCGTACCAAAATATCCAATATGCTTGTCCTGCACCGCTCAATCCATTATTACCATTCGGAGAATTAGACTTTGAACAACGCAGGGTGGGATGAGAATATGTTACCGTTAACCTTCTTCTTTTCTATTGATTTTCATAAACAAAATAATGATTAATTAAAACTAGATCTCGATCCGCGCAACTGCACGGGTTTTTGTTTTCATTTATTTTATATAAACATTTTGTTTTTAATTCTAAATTGGTATATATTATAATACATATATGTCTATAAATTTGTAAAACATAATAAGTTTACGGTATATTTTTTCATTGAATAGATTGTTTTAAACTTTCACATGTATTTGTATCTTCTTCTATATATATTTTTGGATTATCATTTCATTATTAAAATCGTAACTATATATATAAAGATTAGTAAAATATTGTTTTATTGTCATATTCTAAAATATTGTAACATTTCACAAATTTCAAAAGTTTTTAAAAAATTAAACTTTTCGCTTCATAGATTTATATTATCGAGTAAATAATTAAATATTTAGTTTTTTAAAAACTTTTTAAATAAACTACATAGTTTAGATTTTGTTTTCATTAGTTCAAGGTAGTAAAGATTAATCATTGTTAGATAATATCATTTTTGTTATTTAAAACAAATCTTTATAATTTTAAAAGTTAACATCGATAATTTAAATAATTAATAAGAAGGTAAAATGGTGTGTGTGTGTGTTTTTACTGTTAGAGAACTATTTTTAAAAAGAATATTTTGGTTAATATTACACAAAATATGAAAAATATTAACTATATCTTAATAGCAAACTGAATTTCATATTATATTCAAACATAGGCATATTTCAAATTTTTTTGAGAAATTGACACAAATACCACATTCATAGTACCACTTTTCATGTTATACTAATCATTTTTACCATCATTTTTAATGAAGGATAAAAGACACTTATACCCCTAGAATTTTTGGAATATGAAATTTAATATTCTAATAAATATATAAATAAATACTTAAAAATATAAAAAAATTAAAAAATAGTTTCAAACATAATTTTTGATTTTAAAAAAAAAATTGAAAAAAATAAGAAAAACAATTTCAAAGAAAATCAATTCAAAAAACATTTATATAAAAGTTCGAATTTGAAAGAGTATAATTCGAAAACATGAAAAAAATATTTTTTTTGTTTTTTTATTTAAATAATGATTTATTATATATATAGATAACAAGTGTATAAGAGTCTTTTGCCATTAGAAAAAGATATTTTTGAAAATGTCTCTTTAGTGGTGGTAAAGATGAAAAGTAGTTTCATGAAAGTGGTAAACATAAAATTTCTCCAATTTGTTTTCATAGTTTTTTGATTTATAAATTTCGTATAAGCTTGAAAGACATATATTAAAACATTTAGAAACAAAATTTTAAATCTTTTGATCAATTTTTTAAATCTCTTATGATAAACTTTTAAAATTTACCCAAAATAATTGCAACTTTCATAAATAAATTTTTCAAATACATATATATCCTATTTTATTTTTGGCTTGTAAAATAATAAGATCGTTAAAACAATAGCAGATTTAGAATTTGATGATACAATATTTAGAATAAATAAATCAGTAAATATATATATATATATATATATATATATATATATATATATATATATAATATTTTTATTAAATAGAAACTTGCTTAAATTATATTAATTACTGATTTTTTAATTTTTTAAATATAAATATAATATATGTTTCCCGAAATTACACTATTCATTATACATTTTAAAGACAACTAGTGTAATTATAATTGTTTTGATAAAAAAAATTGGCTCTAAATCTTAGTAATAAAAAATTTAATTAAATATTTCAGATATATAAATCATTTTTTTAAAATACATTTTTATAAATATATTAATATTAATGATTTTTAGTTTGTAAAAATATAAATATATTATATATATCCCATAGCATGCGTTTTACTTATACAAATTGCAGCTAAACCGTACCGCTGTATATAATCCGCTTATCACGGACCGCTCAATCCGCTGTTATCATTCGAAGCCATAGGTGAAAAGATAGTCAAAAGGTGTGGTTAGATAAATTTTTATACATCGCTACTAGCTTTGTTAAAAAAAAATTTTTTTTTTATATTTTTAATTCTTAAAAATGCAAAAAACATAAATATGCAAAATCACATATCTCATAAGCAAATTATCTGTCTTGTAGGGTGTTGTTTGAGTGTCAATACTCATTTACGTTACCTTTTTTTACAGATTTTAAGCAATCATATTATCTAATAATAATATTAGGCGGGGTTATTGGGAGATGAATTTGTGTAGAGTTTGTAAATTTTAAGAGTTGATAGATTTTAAAAGTTACATATGTATTGTAAAAATTTTATATGCATTGACTTATAAAATTTGATCATAACTTTTTAGATTAGTATAGCTTTTCATGAATTTATATAACTTCTTTTCAATCATTTTTTTATAAAGTAAATATATAATTTATTTTATTTATAATCATATAACATGATTATTTTTTTTTTTCGAAATAAAATAATAATAATGATACATACACAATTGGGATATTCTCTTAAATAGCTCTTTTGATTTTTTGTTATGAAGAGAGTCCTCAAGGAGGATAATGACCCAAATATATTTCATGAAATTGCAAAAGACTATTTTACCCCTTACCTTATAGATATATAAATAATAAAAATGAAAAATAAAAAAAGTTGCTTTGTAAATTTTAAATTATATATATTCAAATTTAAACTTTTTCATAATTTTTTTTTTTTAAATAGTTTTTTTTTTCAGAAAATAATCAAATTTCAAATTTTCTTTTTTCAAATTTTCAAATTTTGTTTTTGCAAATTTTCTTTTTTTTTAAAAAAAACTTTCTTTTTCAAATTCGGAAATGCTTTTTGAAACTATTTTTCAAATTTTATTTGAAACTTTTTAATATTTATAAATATGATTATATATATTCAAAATGATAAAATGATATAAAAATAATTATATATTCAAAAATTTAAAAGTACATAAAATGTTATGGATTATAGTTTGGACATATTATTTGGATTTAATGTGCAATAGATATTTGGTAAGAGTAACTATTTTGTTTTCCAATTTTTTTATCACATGGATTTCAAAAATCACATGGATACATATGATATTTGAAGTTGAGTCTTTTGAATAAAAATAAATAGAATTTATCTTCCAATAACACTAGATTTAGTTAGAATTAGAGAATCAATAATAAGTAAACTTTTTGAATAATAAGGGATTTGAATAGATTTTGAAAATTCTTAAACCAATAATGGATTCTATTAAAATTTTTGAAATCCAAGAACAAATAACAATGGAATCTCAAAATTTTCTAAGTATATGAGAATTCATTTACCAATCCCCCCCCCCTCCCGCCCCCCCCCCCCCCCCCCCCCCCCCCTCTTAGTTTATATTTCTACATGTGTATTTAGTTCATAATTTCTTTTTATAATTCAGATTTTCTTAAGAGAAACTCTCTCAAAATTACCTAAAAGATCTTTATTCATTATAGTATATTGAATAAAAATTATCAACATTATAATAATTATTTTTTTATTTTTTTGACAGCAACATTATTGTCATCGCGTAATGTTTTGCCTATATTATTTTCCGATCTGGTATTCTATAATTTTATAATTATTATAAAAAAACATTATAATAATTATAAAATTATAGAATAAATATTCAATAGTAAATTTTGATATTGATTTCAACATTTTTTATTTTTTAATTTATTTAAAGACAACTAGCACTATTATAATTTTTTTAAGTAAAATAAGATATCAGCTATAAATTTCAGTAATAATATTTCAGATTTATAAAATATTTTTAAATAAAAATTATATTTTTAAAAATTATATTACTACTACTGACTCTCTTTTTTGACATCCTATTACTGACGTTTTAGTTTGTATAATATAAATATATTATATGTATCCTCTAGTTACACTATTCATTATATATATCACCATTCAGATTGCGTTTTGAACCGGTTATTTTATACAAACTGCAGCTGTTCTGGAATATGTATTTCTACTATATAAACCGTAGATAGACCATACCCTAATATATAATCCGCTTGTCCTGCACTACTCAATCATCGGTTACCATTCGGAGTAGAAACACTTCATTTTAAATCGGAACGAAAGATGCAAAACTTAGTATCAGATTTCTCTATTTTAAATCGCAACCGGAGGATCCAAAAATTATAGAAAGTTTACCTTTGAGTCCGAACTATATAACTGACATAGATGGTTGGCACTTCACCAAAAATAGGAAATATGTGGTTAAATTTGGCTATCATGTAAGAGAATGTACCCATATATAGAGAAGACGTTTCAAGTTTATGGTCCAGATGTGACTGCTCTTAAGGCTTTTTGTTGGAAAGTTAAGTATCCACCTAAGATTAAGCATTTTTTGTGGCAAATAGTATCAAGATGTATCTCGGTAAAGGACAGTCTACGGGCGAGAGGGATTCAAGGGGATACACAATGTTCACGATATGGCACAGAAGTGGAATCAGTAAATCATGTGTTCTTTAAATGTTTTCTGTCAGTCCAAGTTTAGGCTCTCTCACAGATCCCATCGAATATTAATGTTTTTTCTACGCAATCGTTTTTTGCAAATATGATCATTTATTTTGGAGAGTGTCTCCGCCAAAGTCTAATCATCAATTTTCCTAGATTTTATGGTACATTTGAAAATGTCAAAACAATATGGTTTTCAGTAATATCATTTATGATCCAGAGATACCTTGCAATTGGCAAAAACTGAATAAAGTATTTGGATTGAGGCACATACAACTCTTTCACAAAGGGTCGCCCAACATAGAGAATGAGGTTCAGATATTTTACCCAACATATCGGGTCAAAGGTGCTTTACGGATGAGTCTTGGAAAGACCAGGATCCTTTCTCATGATAAGGTTTGTATAGTACATTAGAAGATTTCAACGGCTTGATGGGAGAAAGAAATGCGAGAGCCAATATCTCTCTTCTTCATTCAGAGATAGAAGCCCTTATCTAGGAAATGAAAAGTATGATGAATTTAAGACAGTTTCATGTGATGTTTGCAATGGATTATTCTCCATTGGTGAAGATGGTTTCAAAATCAGCAGAATAGCCTTTATTTGCAACTTATCTAAAAGATATTCAACACTTGAAAGAGAGTTTTAATCACTCAGAGATCATCCATGTATGAAGGATGCATAATACAAAAGCGAACAGTCTGGCAGTAGTGCGAAAAAACAACTGTCTTTCGTTGTTTATATGGATTTTGAATTACCAGGGTGGTTTACATAGTCTTAATTGAGTCTGTTTATGTTGATAACAAAAAAACAAAAAAAAATGAAAACCATAATAACTTACTGTTTTCATCAAAATTTAAAAATTTGATCTGAAATGCAAATATCAAACGAAAAGAAAAGTTTATATATTGCATTTACGCTGCCTTGCAAGAATCTTTTTGTATACTAGTAGTTAATTTTAGAATTAAATGATTATTATCCTAATCTTTTCACTGTAATTTTAATCATAAGTATGTCTATACGACTCTTTAATATAAATTTAATAATTTAAAAAATCAAACATTTAGTTTTCCTTTTTGATTCAATTAAAAAAACATTTAGTTATTTTGCTGATCCAAAAATAAATCGGCAACAAAATAATTTTTTGAGTAATATTAGCAGAGCCGGCTCTTACCCATGGCAACATGGCATTTTCCATGGGTCTATAAAAAATTTTTGTGTTGTTTTAAAGGTCCATTCAATCTATAAAAATTATCAAAAAAATTTATAATAAGTAAATTGAATTTACTTATTAAAAACAAAACAATAAAAAATCTATATTTTCACCATTAGTTTTGAGATACTTTTTTTTCTTATTTGTCTCAGGTCTTAGAGCTTAAGTTAAAAAGAAATATAGAAAATATTTATAAAAAGGTTTATATTTCGTGTTTCGTCGAAGGCTATTATATTAGTTAAGACGGTACTGAATATTAGTACCGGTAACTAAAGTATTTTCTATATATCTCTGACGTATATTTCAAATTCAATTTTGATAGATATGCATGTTATTATCTTATACTCTATTAATGAGCTGTAATGATATGAACATCCAACAGCCAAGTCCAAAACTAAATGCGTAACACCAAAACATAAACATATACATTCATGCTTTGGTGTATAAGTTGTAAGTAAGACGTTAAGAATCCAAATGCAAACTTTGAAGCATACTGATCTAATTAAAAAAAAAATTGAGTCGACCTCAGAGTTTGACCAGACAGCAATCAAGTTACCATCCCACTGATATAAAGCTTCCGGGCTTGGGTAAGTTTAAACCAGTTGTATATTAAAAATATTTTGAAGTTGATATTTTTAATGGTTGAACAAAACGAGAGAAAATCAGGATCCCTTACATTTCAACAAAATTATGGAGGAAAACGAAACATGAGCCCGAATATCACTTTTACGTGTCCACTACGTGACCTCGGGATTCTCTTCAAAGAATGGCCTTGTTCGGTAGGGTGTCTGTCGCTGTGATCAATTTCGGCTATTAAAATTATAAAACATTAATATAGGCAAAAGAAATGGTGGAGAATATAAGGTGTCGGCATGTCGCTGCTGTGTTTACTTGTCACAGGAGCTGCTGGGTGTTGACTGTGTCCCTATGAAAAAAAAAGACAATTAAAATGATGACTTCTGATCGTGAACGTACCCCTGCGAGTGTTACTTTTTACGTACTCGAGCAAGAAGACAGTTATATTTTTTCTGCTAAATAAGACAATTATATTTTTGTTTACTAATTGCTGAAGATGTCGAGCACGTCGGCTTTATCTTGAGATCTTATAAAAGGCAAGATTAAAAGATATATAGGTTGAAGAGGATAGGATATGATTGGCTTGTTATATCCTACAAGTAGTCGATAGCCGATCTCATGAAACTGTCCATAGCTAACTCGACCACTCTCTTAACTAGGCCAACCGAAGGAGAAAAAGGATTTCCAACCGGGAGAGGTGAGATGAATCTCGACTGTTCACCAGCCATAAACAGAAGCTTAACTAGTTGGTCTGGCTTAAACAATAGCGCCTCACACTATGATTCATGGTGGTTCTAGGCACAGCTGAATAAAACATTTACATTGGTTCCTAAATTTCAAAGAGTTCTTTTTTCAACAAATTTTAAAAGTTACTATAGATAAGTCACATGGCTACGAAATTATAAGAATTTTTAATTAATTTTAAAAATATTTATAGTCCCTAAATCTCATATCTGACCTGCTGTGATTTAAAGACACGTTTGTGACATTTGCAAATCAAAACCAGATGCCTTTATTCCACTCCTTTCTAGGCTGAACTGAACGCATAATTCTCCTTTTTCGCATAACTAGAGCTGTAAAATGGTGGGCTATCCAATGAGCATCCATGTCCACATACATTTGGGCTTCTATTAATGTCCATATTTCTAGGTGGACTTTAAATGATCAAAATTTAGAAACCAATTAATCTATGGGTTTTTATGCGGCATAATTTCCTTTGTTTTGAACTACATCAAATATTTCTCCTCTGTACTTTCCATCACTTCCCTCTTTGGATTATGCTCATCTAAGGCAATTTAAGTGTCAGTGAGTGATTTGTCATTTATACATACTATTCTTACGCACATTTGTTCTTTCTTTCTTTGATAATATCTTGATTTGTTTTTCACAACTTACATTATCATTTGACACATTTTTGCATATTCTGGTAATCTTTAAAAATAGAAAAACTATTAACAAACTGAAAAGTGAAAACCACAAGAAGTGACTGTTAATTTTGTTGATGTATTAGTACGCAGAGTACTTATTAGTACGCAGAGTACTACATGAGGTAGTACATAACGTGTTGTATGAAGCTTGAGCTATATTGGAGTTGTGTATTGATTGTTTGAATTTGAAAATGAAAGAGAATATATGTGTGAAGATAAATGGAGGTTTTCTATTAAGCAAAACAGAGTTTGATTGAAAAGGAAGTTTGTAATTAAGGGAAAAAGAAGATTTTCTTAAAAGGAAAAAGAATATGAACAAAGAGATTTGGAGATCTTTACTTGGGGAAGAGAGCCACAAAATTTATTTAGTATAAGTAAGTTGGGGAACTTTGTATGAGATCAACAAAAAGAAAAGTATTTTTAGAAAAATAGATTTTATTACTTGTATGTGAGTGAAACATAAAGGACAAAGGAGATAGAGTTTTTTGGATCATCTGTTAAATCATAGAAACGTGTGAGACTCGTATTTTACTGATTAAGTAAGACTTGTAAGTTTAGTTGAAAAGATCTAGTAAAGACGTATTTCTTTGTTGTAAATTTTTTGTGTTCATATGCCGTAGTACTTCTTAACACAACTCTCGTATGACTCTATATTAGACCCATTTTGCACTTTCAATTGGCATCAGAGGAGGTTATCTAAGTCACTGGTGAAGATCTTGAAGGCAAGATGAATGATATAGTACATGAATTTATACTTGATCCTGAACACTATGGGCATTGGAAAGTGAAGATGAAAGCAAGCTTGCAAAATATTGATATTGATGTTTGGGTATCAGTGGAAGATGGCTATGAAGTTTCCAAGATAGTAGATAAGGATGGTGTTGTAATCAACAAACCATTGGCTAAATGTACAAAGAGTGAGAAGGAGATGTCAAGATATTTCACAAAGGCTTTATCTTGTATTACATCAGTCAAAAAAAACATCTCGTCTGATTCAAGAATGCAAAAGAAGCGTGGGATATTCTCCAATTACAAGGAACCGAGAAGGCTAAGAGTTCAAAGATGATTTTTTTTTCAAATCAAAATTTGAGAACTTGAAGATGGAAGAAAGAAATATCTTGTATTTTTACATCAGTCAAAAAAAACATCTCGTCTGATTCAAAGATGCCAAAATGCAAAAAAAGCGTGGGTATTCTCCAATTACAAGGAACCGAGAAGGCTAAGAGTTCAAAGATGATTTTTTTTTTCAAATCAAAATTTGAGAACTTGAAGATGGAAGAAAATGAATCTGTATCAGATTTTAATTCTCAACTTAATGCGTTAGCACAAGAAGCTGGTGCTCAAATTTTGCCATACTGGGTGGAGTACTTAGGCTATATAATTTGGCTATAGAAATTGATCCAAAAAAAAAAGTGTTGTCATCGTTAAAGAGACGCATGTGTTTTTATGGAGTTGTACAATAACACTCAAAAAGCTTATAATAAGCTCAAACGTGCAATGATGACAACACATTTGGTACCGTTCTTACCCAAAATTTTAAATCTTTTGTCACTTAATTAGAACTTCAAGCTTTAGTTGTTATTCCAAAGTACACATGCAAATCAAAAATACATTGAAATTTATAAATTTTTATAAATGTTATTAGATTTATAAACGTTTATAAATATTACTAGATTTATAAATTTTTATAAATAAGATGATTACTTTTTTTTTCTTTCACAACTTAATCGTAGTTTGATAAAAGCTTGTTTGAGCAATTTCCTAAACACAAAATTTCACCCCTATAATGGTATATGTAGTTTTTGGACGTCTATTTAGAAGATACAACTATCAATCTCAATAGAACACATCTGTACAAAGACCCTAACAAACTATACTCTGAATTTTCTTTCAGAACTTTGTTATGGAGAAGAAGAAGATCAAATCCAATTGATTCTTAGTTATCTTCTCTATATTTTCTCGTATGGCACTTGATCGCTTCATATATTGTCTCAAGTGGTGCCTTTAATCAACGCACACGTTAAGTTAACTTAAGCGGTGCCTTTTTTTTGTCAAATAATCATTCCAAGGGATACACCCATAATGTTTGACCAAAGGTCAGGTAACAAAAACAAACACCGAAACAGAGCGATCACCAATAGGTAAGTGAAATAGACCCAAAACAAAGGGCAAACACAAAAAATCTAACGACTCAGAGAGGAGTCTAACATCAAAACAAAAGGCCTGACCACAAGAAGAGTAAAGTTCACTGGTCCTGACCGGTTGTTACAGCCTCCAAAAGGATGAGAGAACTCAGCCAACTCGGACCACCCGACGCCACATAGGATTGAAGGCGAAGATCTCTTGTCACACTTGTTGCAACTTCAGAGGCAACCCTATTACAAGTATGATGGACATACATGAAATGATAATTACATGCATTATACAGGAGAGCGCGTATGTTGTTAAGCACCTGCCAGTACCTAGGCAGCCTTATAGAGTTGGTGATAAGCTCATAAACTTCTTTAGATGAGATCTCCAGGATCACCTTCTTCATCCGAAGGTTCTTCAACGATTCAATAGCCCAGAACAGTGCCAATAACTCTGCTTCCAATAACGAATTGACCCCTGAGTACGACCGTCTACTATGAGACACAGCTTGACCTTTAGAGTCTCGAGTAATCCAAGAAGCTCCACTGATCCTAGCATCTCCGTCCCATGAGGCATCAACATTGCACTTTTCCATGTTACAGGGGGGAGGTTTCCACCTTTCCACAGCAACTACCGCTCCTCGAGGGCAACTCAGATCACCAGACTGTGCAGACTGAGCGTGAAACCAGCTAGAGGTGTCTTCTTGTGCCTTATTGAAGATCACCTCAGCCTCAGCCCTCGTGTTCTCGAAACAGAAAGCATTTCTAGCTTTCCAAATCTGCCAGAGGATCCATGGGAATCTTCTTCTAGTCTCCACAGAAGAGTTCTGCTTCCGACTCTCTGTTATTAAGTGATAAAAGTTGAGAAAAACCGAACTGCGAGAGAAGCCCCCAGGAGGAAGAGGAAAACCTGATCTCTGCCACGTTTCACGAGCTGGTTTACACTGGAAAAGAACATGACATATACTCTCCTCGTGCATACCACACCTCGTACATGTAGTATTCAACGTAATACCCCGAGTACTGAGACGTTGGCGTACCGCCAGTGCTCCTGATAAGGCCCTCCACATAAAATGTTTCAGTTTCGGTGGAGCTTTAGTTTTCCAGAGGTTGTTCCAGAGTTGTCTTTCAAGCGGAGGAAGTTGCGAGGTCTGATTAGACTGTCTATCCTGAAGGGTTTCTAACAGTTTATAACTACTTCGAGTGTTGTAACTCCCATTTGCTGAGAGAGCCCACACCATTGAGTCGTCCACGGTTAAGGAGAACTTAGTTTGTAATACCAATTCCACATCATCTTCATGAATAAACTGACGTACACGGTCTCTATTCCAGGAATGGGTGGGAGCATCAATGAGGTCCCAAACCTCCATGGTGAGATCAACAAGAGTGTCCTGTTGGTATCTAGGAGGTCGAGGAATATCTTCCAAGAGCCAGTTATCTAACCAAACCTCAGTTGATAGTCCATTCCCAATGACCTGCTGGAGACCTTGTTTGAGCAGCTCTCGACCATGCAATATACTTTGCCAACCATAAGAAGGGCGTGTTCCAACTCCACAGTCTAAGAACTCAGAAGTAGCAAAATAACGATGCTTCAGTATCTGTGCCAAAAGGGAATTAGGTTTGTCCCAGATACGCCACACTTGTTTACCTAAGAGAGCCTGGTTAAACAACTCAATATCATAGAAGACCAAGCCCCCTGCTAGCGGTGCCTTTTAATTAACGCATTTGTTGACTCATAGTCGACCCGTTTTGTCTGAAGCGTTGCTTCCCTTAATTATTAAAATCCAACATTGGTTTGGGGAATATGATGCAAAGACAAAATTCTAAAGCGTTTTTAGCCATAGTTTTGAAAAAAAGGAAGCAATTGAAACCAATGTATGAGAGGGAAGCTAGCTAGTGACTATCGTAATGGCTAATTCAAAAATGGAAGCGTTATCGTGATGGTTAACTTGACTTTTGGATTATGACTATGGCATCGTCTAGAAAGCTTACATCGACAATAGAGCGTTGATAATCGGTCCAGAACTGTGAGGAGTGTTGACGTAAGTATGAGTATGTCAACGTTCCTAATTTGAACATTCCTTTTGATGTACAAATCTATGTGATTTACAAATTAATTAGACATATAATGATAAATATAAGCTCTGTTTCCGTAAACTGATAAAAGGGAACAAGTGAAATTGCTGTTTACAAAATGGTACAAAGGCATATGGGTTAGTTAAATTTCAGAGTTATCTTCATATTGCATTCATTTATATGATTGTCATGATGGCCGTATGGGAGTCCTCAGTCCAAGAGTGTTAAGACATTTAAGACATTAAAGATAATAGTATAATTCACCAGACTGGCGACTTGAAAAGCATGAGACGATATATCCACAGATAGGGGGACGGATTGGGTATCCGGGCAATTTTAAGTTATCTGGATCCTTATCCGGCAGATCCGTAATTTTACTATCTTTAACAAGATCCGGGGTTCTCGGATATCCGGGTGTTAGATATCCTTCTAAAACTTGTAATATCCGACGGATATCCGGATCCGGATTTGGATCCTTAAAATAAATAAAAATAATAATATATATATATATAAAATATTAAAAATAATTTAAATATAAAAACATATATAATGTTTTAAATTCTTTCTATGTATAATATTAAAAAATTTAAATAAAATTTATATATACAGTATATTCTCTTTAAATTAATACTCTATAAATTAATATACACTAAAAATCTCTATAAAATAATATAATTTTATAGTCCCAAATTGAGTTTTTTGGTTCAACTAGTATATCGATAAATTAATATCTCTATAAATTAATAAAAAAAAATTATTGTTTTGGTGTAGTCCCAATATTATTAATTTATAGAAGTTTCATTGTACTATTATAAAAATGAGAATATATTAAATTAAATTAATATATATATATATATATTACTATTTTTGAAATAGTTATTAATAAAACTTACGGATCCAGATATCCGGACTAAACAAAATTAAGATATCCGGATCCGACTTTAACGGATCTAATATTTTACTATTCGGATCCGGATTCGGCCCCTCCGGATATCTGGATTTTTGGATCGGATTCGGATCGGATTAATCTCGAATCGAATCCGGATAAAAGTCCCAGGCGTAGATATAGGTAGTTGAATTGAATGTACTGTGAAGCACACAAATATACTCGACTTCTCATACAGTTTATTACAAACTTAACGAATACTGCAACAAGCTTTAAAGGATATATCCATAGACTTTATTTCTAGAATTGCCAACTTCTAAAAAAGTGAATTTAATTTCGTTTTTTTTGGGACATCAGTGAATGTAATTTTAGTGAGCAGCTATTACCATTTGGTTTGACTTCATTTGTTTATGTCGTTCGATGTATCATGTAGCTTTCAACTTTGTTGTAAAGGGGGTTATGAATTTTTTTGTTCATGCGCTCCACTACGTCCGATAGGCATCATAATTTGAACACTATTAAGCTGAAGGGAAATATCTTACTAGGATAGGACTAAAAAATTTTATGTCACAAATATAGATTTTAAGGATCAAAATGACCAAAATGTTTCATTAGAGAGGTTAATATACACTTATACTCTGAGGGTTAACTAATCCAAACTTTAAGATTTAGAGTTAAGGGGTGGGGATTTGGGATTGAGATTTAAAATTTTATAAAATAAAAATTTTAAAAATAGTTTCAAAAGGTATTTTCGAATTACAAAAATAAATTTTGAAGAAAAAAAATAAAAAACAAATTCGAAATAAAATTTATAAAAAAGTACGAATTTGAAAATATATAATCTAAAACTATAAAAAAATATCTTTTTAAATTTGTTTTTATATATCTAGGATATTATGGTCCTTTTACCTATTAAATGAAATATTTTGGTCATTTTCCTCCTTGTGGTCTATTTTGGAGAATTGCACTGAGCTAAATGTTCTAAGCATGCAGGGACTAAAAAAATTAAAAATTATACTCTTTTTTTATCTTAGTATAGTCTTCTCAAAGAAAATACAGACATATAAATTTTCAACTTCTAAACTCATTTTAAAACTCCGATAATCTCATGAAAGCTAAAACTAAAACTAAAACAAAAGTATTTTAAACGAAAGAAAAGATATTTGACTAATTTAATTGTTGCAACCTCAAGAAGCTGAAAGAAGACATAATAGGCTTTGCATCTCTAAAATGTGTTTTGTGAAATTAATCTATTGGTAGGTTTTGTTTTGGTTTTTACACTAAAAAAGTTTAGTTGCACATTATAGGGTTTCATTTGTGCAAAATGCTCTTAAATGGTATCAAACTATTATAGTACTACTAAGAAAAAATGATTGATTGGTGAAAACTTTTCTGATCCCTTTCTCTCTCTACCTCACCTTCTTCATCGCCTGTGTCTTATCCTCCGTCGTACAGCCGGCGCGTCCACGCGAGTGCCGGGGTCGGAGGGGTCTCTTTCTTCCCCTTTCTCATTTCCTCTTTGCTCTTGACTTCCTATACCTTCCTTTGCTCGATATGCTTGTGTTTCTAGATTATGGCTCATGGAATCCAGCAGAAGCTTCAGTCGCGAGGAGATGAATCATGGTGGAGGTGGCTCCTTCTACGGACCTGCGGCGAGGGTTAAGTGAGGTGGAGAGGTCGAGAGTCGGTTTTGGGTTTATGAAGAGTTTCGTCTTTCCCCTTTCGGATATCTCCGGTCGTCGTCGTCGTGGAGTGGAGGTGCTGAGTCTCGTCACGGCCAGGTTTGTCGGTGTAAGCAGCTGCAGATCCTGTGTTCTGTGTTTGTTCGGTGATGGTAATGGTTGCTTAGGTTTTTTTCGGGTCGGAGAGATTCTGGTGCCCACTCGCCGTTGTAAGGAGTTCTCTGGTCTTTGTTTAGATATGGAGGCAAGGCTGAAGGCGGATGTAATTGTGGTGAAAGTGTCTTGCTTGATGCCTCGTGCGTGTGCCTCTGGTTACACTTCGATGGTCGTCTATGGCCTTGAGAAGATCTCTAGGTGCACCACATCTATTTTTGAGCTTCCGCTTTCGGCGTCCTGTTTAGTTCTCTTCGAGAGTTTAGCGACGACTTCACTTGAGGAGTTAAGTCTATTGTTCTTCATCGTGGTTCAATCCTCTGGCTCTGGGGTTGATTTGTTAGCGCTTAAGGAATTGGTCCTTTGGTTCTCAAAGGCCATGGATGCATAGACGTGTCTCGGGAGTCATTAGCCGTCTACGAGCCAACATCTCGTCAAAAATCACATCCCGGCGCTGTAGTGTTCTATTGTGGTGTAGCTGACTTTCTTGCAGGTTGAGGGACTGCTTTACAGGACGTGGCGTTGTAGACAACCCGTCTTTTGTACAGGTTTCATTGATGTCTAAAGCGAGTATTTACTCGTTTTGGGAGCTGGTTCAGGCGTTGTGTGGCGCTTCGTTCATTCCGGCTTTGGTGGCTTTTGCAAGGCATTGGTATGTACTTGAACTCTCCCATTTGGTCGTCTAGAGCTTCATTGACAAAGAAAGTTATGAGTTTGGAGATCATCGGGAACTGCTACTCTCGAATTGTCAAGGGAACTCCCGACATCCAAAGAAACAAGGAGAACCTCACTTTCCTGAGAGTCACATTGATGGTTGAGAACGGCTTCCGATATCAAAGGATTTCAAAAGACAATCTAGCGGAACATGCCAGGTTTAGTGGGTGGACGAAATTAGGCTTGTAATAATTAGATTTTGACATTTTGTTCAAAATTAAGCTTGTAACCGTATCTGATTCCCGATTCCCCGGGCAGATTTATATATAAATATTTTTTAAAAAATGATTGTTAGTACATAAACAATACACCACGGCACTACCATAAATATAGACAAAAAATAATGTATTAATAACTAGAGAAATTGCCTAAACTACCACATTCTTAATACAACTATTTACTTTCACTTTTAAAGAAGTAAACTAGATTTCCACCCGCACAACCGTGCAGGTATATATTTTCACATTTATATATATAAATATTTGTTTTACATAATTATTATATATTTTTAATGTTACTCACATATTTAAATGTTTGTATAATTATATCAAATATAATAATTTTATAGTTTTCATGCATGTAAATTAAAATCATCACATATATATGTTGCTTATTATATATTTGTCTTATTGAATTTGTGTTTGATTACTAAACTAAAATTTTTAATGCATGAAACAACATATATGAAAATAATTTTGTATTTAATTTATTATAATCATGATCCGTAATTCAAATCGCTAGATTTTTTTAGTAATTTTTTAATGTTTATTAATTTTATATAATAAATTACTGTATATTAAAAAGTTTAAGATAAGTTAAATTTTTATACATGTACTATATAGTTTACTAATATCAACCCGTTCTACCAATATATTATATTTTTAGCATAAATATTTTATATTTATGAAAATAAAATATGTTAACTTATCAATTTAAAATAATTTTTTCATATTTTGTTCAATATAACATTTTTATTTTAAAATGATAGATATTATTATAAAATTGATAAAATACGATATAATTTTATTCTTTTAGTAACATTTCATTACTAATTACAAAATTAGTTGAAAATATTTATATTCAATTTATGACAATTAAGATCTTGTTATAATCGTTTTCAAGAGATTTGTTAGAATTTTTTTTTAAAAAAAAAAAAATTAAAAGATATAAAAGATATTATGATTAAAGTAGTTAAAAGTATTATGTATATTAGTATTAGTGATATACATTTAATATAAAATTTAAATGATGGTCCAAATAAAAATATCACTATAAAAAAATCATGATTTTTATTTTATTAGAAAACAAATTTGAAAAAAATTAAAATTAAAATAAATATTTATTTCTAACAAAATCTTTTAAAATTATTAGTAAATGTATTTGTGAAATTAATTAATTTCATTTTATTTAAATTTTCGTTTATAAACCAAAACTATATTCAATTTTAATTTCTAATTATATTTTATGATAATTTAAATTAAAACTAACTAATTTTGAAAGTAAATTTAAAAAGATTCTAAGAAGATTTTAAAAAGATTTTGTTAGAACATTTTAAATATTCATTTGTATTTCAAAAAAAAAAGATAAAGATATTAAAAAATATAATAATGAACTTATGTTAAATATGATATTTTTTAGGAATGGTCTAAACTAAAAAAAATCACACATGAAAAAAAGTCATGACTTCTGTTTTAATATATAAGATAGATAGTAATCTACACTTAGGGTTTAGATTTGAAGGGCGAAATTTTAGAATGTGTGGTTTAGGATTTAAATAAATATATAAATAAATACATATTTAAAAAATAAAAATTCAAAAAAAAATTTAGAATTTCAAAAAAAAAAATTTGAAAAACAAATATGAGAAATTGCCTAAACCACATTTCATGTTTACCTTAACCACATTTATCCTCACATTTAATGAGATAAATAGACATTTATAACCCTAAAGTTAATTAATCTACATTTAGAGTTTATAGTTGAGGGGTGGAGTTTTGGAATGTGTGGTTTTGGATTTTAATAAATATATAAACAAATACCTAAAAACTATATGAACTATACGAATCACATGACAATATCTATGAACTAATATGTGTTATGTTGGTAACACTATTATAGTTTCAATAACCATAAAAATGTATTAAACTTGTGACCTGACAATTCCCATAATGCTTAACATATTTCAATGTGTTTTCTCATGCTCTTTAATATACAATATTGCATTTTGAATGTATATGTGACTGCAAAAACACTCGGGCACCACCAATCTTTCAAGTTTAGTAACAGTAGTGGTTTAGCCGTTAGGCTGAGGAGAATCATCTATTAGTACCGAACACATAAATTTATTTAAACTTAAATTATGTATTATAAATGTTGGAAATCATTTAGCATGTTTAGGATGAGCTTCCAAAAGAAAATATATATGTTGTCTGGTGCATATCACATAATCATCAAATAAACCACACCTAAAATTTACTCATATAAACATGTAAATCATCAATAAACCATTGAAATGAAAAAGAATAGAACATGTTTGTAGAATTTAAATAACATTTCAGAAAAATATTCATAAGAAAATTGAAATATTGAATAGAACTCTCTGTTTTTTCCCCTATCACATATACATAGACACACAAACTTCATCATATAGCAGTCTTGCATGTGCTTTTGTTGTGTCATCCTATGCCACATCTACAAGCGACAGATTCCATCAAGTCCTTTACTCCTGCCGATGAGATTTCTTAGTTGGCGACTGTTTCCTATGGAGATTGGGAATATTTTCAACCATACTTTTCACATACAAAGAAATTCCATAGCTCAAAGTTATACCTTCCTCTCGAATAAGAAATCTTCAGAAACCATCTTAAGCAAATCGTTATATTGAAGATCTTCTTCTAAATTAATAAACAATATAATCATGTTCTTATCCACGTAGAACTCCCTCTGGAAAGTTTCCTTTGAACTCCATCTTTCAAGTATCTTTCAAGTTTAGTAACAGTAGTGGTTTATCCGTTAGGCTGAGAAGAATCATCTCTTAGTACCGAACAGATAAATTTATTTAAACTTAAATTATGTATTATAAATGTTGGAAAGCATTTAACATGATTAGGATGAGCTTCCAAAGGAAAATATATATGTTTTCTAGCGCATATCACATAATCATCAAATAAACCACACCTAGAAATTACTCATATAAACATGTAAATCATCAATAAACCATTGAAATGAAAAAGAATAGAAAATGTTTGTAGAATTTAAATAACATTTTAGGAAAATATTCATAAGAAAATTGAAATATAGAATAGAACTCTCTGTTTTTTTTCCCCTATCACATATGCATAGACACACAAACTTCATCATATAGCAGTCTTGCATGTGCTTTTGTTGTGTCATCCTATGCTACATCTACAAGCGACAGATTCCATCAAGTTCCTTTAATCTTGCCGATGAGATTTCTTAGTTGGCGACTGTTTCCTATGGAGATTGGGGAATATTTTCGACCATACTTTTCACCTACAAAGAAATTCCATAGCTCAAAGTTATAGCTTCCTCTCGAATACGGAAATCTTCGGAAACCATCTTAAGCAAATCATTATATAGAAGATCTTCTTCTAAATTAATAAACAATACAATCATGTTCTTATCCACGTATAATTCTCCACTACACAAATAATCCCAACCATCTGACAAAAACTTGTTAAAAAGATCAAAACCAAATCTTCAAAAGATCAACCAACTGTGAATCATAGACATTTGAACTAAATCTTCCAAAACAATTCGAAAAAGCGTGTCAGAAAATCTTAAAGCAATCTTTTTTTTCCTGGATGGCTATCTTAAATTTGGACAAAGCCTTCCAAAACTATTCAAAAAACATGCAAGGCATCTTAAGACAATCCTTGTTCTGGATGACTATCCTAAATTTAAAAAAAATCTTCCAAAACATTTTAGAAAAGCGAATAAGGCAATCTTAAGGCAATCATTTTTCAGGATGACTATCCTAAATTTGAACAGTCTTCCAAAACCGACAAAGCAAAATGTAAAATACAACATAACACGTAAATCTTAATAATTACTAAGCCAAAGCAAATTGCAATGTTCACTAGCAGGCGTGTGGTAAAGCATCAAATAATTTTGATATCTAAATGAAAACATGATATCTTAAGACACTTAATCGAACCATATTCAATTATAAGAAGAAGAAACAAAATCATGAACTTAGTCAATCGATCATAGTATCAAAAAGCAAAACAAAAAAGGATGATCAATAAAAAAACTTAGGGGGTACAATTACTACTTGATCAAATTACATAGAGAAACTATTCCCATCGCAGCCATGAAGAGAGAAGACATATACATGCACTCAAAAATAAAAACCCATAAGCTAGATAAATCAAGAAGAACCTGTAAATTTTGAATTGTTTTGGATGGTTTAGTGCATCCACTTTTCATGTGTTTTAGATTGTTGTTCACAAAATAATCTGCTTCCTTTGCAGCCAAAGTGAATCTTACCAACATTTTCTTATGGTATCAATCAAGCCTGTAAGGTTCCTAGTGCTTTACTATATCTCTGTCTAATGAAAGCAATTCAAAACTATTCAAAACAACAAAAGCAATATAAACGACCAGTAAGAATGCAAAACAACAGCGCTACTAGATACCTTTAAACCAAAATCACAAGAATCCATCAAAATGGATCATCGCATAAATGTTTCATCAAATTGAACATTGAAAAAGTAACATCGATACCATATACCATTGAGACGGAGAAATCCGAAATCTATGTAGTATAATTGTCAATCGAGATAAAAATCCATGGATCGAAGATACCTTTAGAAACAGAGACGGCGGCGCAGCAGCGGAGCTGATGGAGACAGATGTGATGACTGACAGCGGATAGATGCCGGCGAAGATTAGCGACGCCGTAGATGATAACCAAAGAGATGATCGAAGCCAGAGATAAGAGAAACTGTCGTCATCTCATTATCTCTTTTACTTTTTCCAAAAAAGTTATAATGTAATTACACAAAGAAATGGGTAATATAGTAATTGCTCATATTAATGAAACCTAGATGATTTTGGACTTTGTAGTCCAGATTGAGAAGAAAAACTTGGTTTAAGGTTATTTGAGGTCATTTCTCTTTATTTTTAGAACTTTACATGCTTGATTTACTTATTTCTTCGTTTGAACAAAAGTTATGTATATTCTCTTTATTTGTTTTCATATTTATTTCTTGATTTCATTTTTGCAATATATAATCTCTTTATATTTGTTTTTTTTGTAACTTAATTTTTATATTTGTAAAAAAAAATTCCTTAAAAACTCCTCTCTGTCAGCTTTCTATCAACAAGTCGTTACTGCTTTTACCATATGCGGCTATCTCATACTCAGAGTTTTGAGACACTGTTGACTATCATATGCGCTTATGTCAGAGTTGTTTCCTACCCATTAATTTGTATTATGGATCATTTAATCTAATTCCATTTGATATATAGAAAACTCTGGCCAAAGTAGTGTAATAATCTATAAAAGTGCAAGACGGGTCTGATAGAGAAAGTGATACATACAAGTACAATGCTTTATTTATTTTACAAAATACTAAAGCAGAAACAACAAAAAATGTCTTACTAACTATCTTTCGAGTTGAATAACATATCACACTCAGACGGAGACACTAGTCTAACATGTTCCTAGATCTATCCACGACCAAAGACACCCGTATGACCCCTCATGACCCCTAGCACTTATGCTTTGTGTCTAATCTCATTCAATACCAAAACCATTATGATGCTTACAGCCTTCTTTTGAGGTGGTGCCTAACCTAAGCCATGTTTCTATCTAGTTACACTAGTAGATTCTGTGGCTAACCTTAGCCAACTTCCCAAAAAAGAAATATTCTCAAATGTCACTTATGGAATATTTCTAAATTTTGCTCAAAACTTTTTAGAAATCTCCCTTTGGTGATTTCCTTTTTATCTAAAGTAAATTATACCTTGCTTAGCTTCCAAGTAGGTCAGTTCTAAGTCGACTCCAAGTCCAGTCTTCAAATCAGTTAGACGGGTTCTCTTCACTTAACACTTCTTGTACTACTTCATATATTGCTTCACCTCTGGTACAAGAACAACTTGGGGAGTTGTTTTTCTTCGGCTTCTAAAACTCAGTTGTCATTGCACTAACAATCTAAATGCACTTAAAACTAATGTAATAATCTACTGCAGTTGAAACTATAAGATGACTCTGATTATCAATCTAAATGCACGATTCCGAATATTCCAAAGCTAGGCCCGAATTAAAGAACATTTTCAAGATTTGTAAACGCAAACTCCAGTTGCAAATTCCAAGTTTTGTAGCGCCATCAAAATTCCTAAGGCTTTTATATATTTTGGATACGTGACACTCAAGCACATGTTTCGTTTTCCTCCATCAGAAACTCCACACAACACAGCAAGTTCTCCAATAAGTTTGAAACTTTGATTTATAAACTTGCTCCATGTTCAAAGGAAAGAAACAAATCCATACCTGTCGATCCTCGGAAAGTAGACAATCTTCTCATGCTTTTTCTTCCAAAACAAGTTAATATTAGGTCAGGGTTGGCAAAAGCGCGGTGTTGATAATATTAAGGAAATATGATCCAAGCAACAATTCACAGAAAATTTGTGATTTTTGTCGTAATAGAGATATTGGCACGGCTCAATCAAATCAACTGACCCAAGAGAAAGATAGAGTGATTTGATTCGATTCAACCGTACCAATATCGCTACTTAGAAGTTTTACCTGTTTAGTAGATTCACAAGCCATATTAATATGCAGAAGAACTGGAGAAGGCGACTAAGAGTCTAAGATAATGGAAACGTATGTGTTGATATTGATGTGGTGAAGGTGTATTGTATATATACAACTTGAGGGGTTAGAAAATAAATTGGAATGGTTGATACGTCAAAATCCATGATGTATGAATTTTAGTTTTATAAAAAGCTTTTCTCACGTGGACTTTTATTCTTAGTGACAGAACACAAGCATGTTGGTTACGGTAATACTGGGGATGCTGATAATGATGATAATTACCTAACGATGAGATCATCAAAGCCATTTATTTGATGTCATGACTTTGCATGATGATGAGAAAGCAAGTAGAGGGGAGGTGATAGTAGTTGAAGAAGGGTCCCTAGGAAGAACTTTTTGAAACTAGAAAACAACACATTAACTAATATGTCACAAAAAGTCATATACGTATGTATGACATCTAAATCCGGTTAACAATGAGAACGTACTTATTTAAAATTATAAAATTTGGGATGTAAGATATGGCCAGAAAGATTTACAACCTGTTCAAGACTTCAGATAATCATAGCGTGTCACCAGTGGCGGATCCAGACAAATTATTTGACGGGGACACATAATTAATATTAATATTAGTAATATAATAAAAAATATATAATTTATTAATAAATATTATAGACTGTTAATAATAAAAAATAAACAGTTTTAAACTGTCAAAACAACAATTCACTATTTTTATTCGAATGCTATAATTTTAAGATTATATTTTTAAAAAAAAAAATATTATCAGTTACAGTACTGTTACAACCAATTTGGAAATATATAGAAAATGCCATCGTTTTATACATATAACAACAGTATGTCAATGTCATACATATTTTTGGTCATAATACCTCAAAGAACTAAATTCTAAAAATTAAATTGAAATGAATGAATTGTTTATCATCTAAATATTAATTAGAATTGTTCATTTACTAATATATATTATTAAAACAATGAAACGTGCTTAAAAAAATTGAAATTTAAACATGAAATATAATAGAAAGAACTATGAAAAAAAACAAATAAAGAAAAGATATGCTGAGAAAAGTATAATAATCAAACAAAAAGTAGAAAATGCTACTATAATAGCTAAAAAGATAGAATAAATGTAAACGTGTAACCACATTAATTATACAGCCAAAAGAAAAAAAAATACAGAGAGGGGGCTTTGAACTCGGTAGGTATTCGACTTATCAGGGACAGCTTTGCCAATTGTTCTACCAGAGTTGAATGTCAACATAATTACTTACGAAGTTTTATAATGTAGTCGGGGGCACGTGCCCCCATACACAACACTGTAGATCCGCCTCTGCGTGTCACAAGCCATAGACTTAGTATATGGAGCTAGATCGAGCAGATCCAGCTTGTTTATGACCAAATCCCTTTATATCCGATCTACATAGCTCATGTCCATTCTGGTGTGTTTACTTGTGATGATGACTCGTTACGAGTCACTAGAAATGTAAATAAAACTGAGTCTCAATGTTCAAAGCTAGAGTGCGTCGTCAAGAAAAAAGAGCTAGAGTGCTAAAATTGCAATAAAAACAGTGGAGACATATGCAAGGAAGATGTTTCAGCAATGTTCAAACCAAACCTTTTCTATCAAGAAAAACATAAATTTGCAAAAATAAAATAACACTTATTTTGAAACAAAAATTTTACTACTTCCTCTGTTTCATAATACTTGATTAAAATTAAAAAAAAACTATATTTTTTTAAAAAAAGTATTTTAAAGATATAATTTTAAAATCAGTTAACCAATTATAAAAAAAGACTGTAAAATCTAATTGGTTGAACAGTTTTCAATAAAATTAAAGTTAATCTTAAAATCTCAAAATTTCATGTAAATTGAAATAAAATAATCTTTCTAAAACAAAAGAGTGTATATTAGTATTATTCTTTAACTCTTCTGGTGGTGTCAGTGCTCCTAGGGATCAACTCAAATGTTATTGAGTTGCCTCGAGCTTCTCAACTAAAACTGTCAAATAGGTCGGCTAATCATCGGTCATCCGTGTCTAAACTAAAATGAGTATAATTTGATCATATCTATTTAGACTGTGAATTATAATTAGACAAAATACACAAAACCAATTAGACCATGGACATTACTGGGTTTGGATTATATGAACATGAACCGTCTACTAATCTATAATAAATATGTTTTCGATTTAAATTTAGAAAAATAAAATTTTTAAAGAAATTAATTGAGTTTTCTCACCAAACAAGTTTTTGGCCAGTACCATAAAACAAATTTCCCCCCAAAATCGTATAAACAAATTTACACATACAATCTTATTTTCATGCCACAAAATAAATTTATCCGTAAAAAATGTAAAAATATATTTTCTTGCAAAAATTACAAAATTATGTTTTTTTGCTAAAATCGCAAAATCAAATTTTTTCGCTAAATTTTCAAAATCGTATTTTCTCACCAAAATCGTAAAATTAGGTTTTTCCACCAAAACCTTAAATTCGTGTTTTCCTGCCAAACATTTTTTGTCACAACGACAAAACAATTTTTTTTGTCAAAATCGTATAAACATTTTTTCCGCAAACAAACTTGTTTTCTGTCAAAACGAGTTTGCCGACCAAACCCACATAATCTTGTTTTCTGTCAAAATGATTTTTTTCCGCTAAAACCACAAAAACAAATTATGATGTTTTGGATATATTCTTTTGCTGAAAAAAATAAATAAATAAAGATGTTTTGGATATATAAACAATCCCCTATAGCAGATTTGTATTGTACCAGGTTTTTTTTTTGATGACTCACTATAACAGATTTATTTTATAGTCTAATATTTTTATATGGTATTTACTGAACTCCATGGATAGTCCATGTAAACATAACTGTTAATCTGTTTTTAAACAGGCTTGTTCCTTAATAGATACTAGATTTTGACCCGCGCTTTGAAAGCGCGGGTTTTTTTTATTATAAAGAAAGTTTGATATGAATTAGTATTTTGTGATTGTACGTTATTACTTTATTTGAGATTTTGTATGTATATATTCTTTTGTAACTCTCTCTTAGGTCTGAAAATTTTATCCGGATCCAAAAAAACTCGACTGAAACCGAGTAAAAGATATAGGTCTGGTTCGGTTCCGGGTAAAGGGCAAATTGCCTATTGGGTATGTTATTGGACATGCGATCTCGGTTTGGATGTAGATCTTACCGGAGACCCGATCGGGTACCCAAAATTTGCGAAATATTTTGTTTAGATTAGGTATTTTTGGGTATTTCAGATATATTGCTTGTGTTACAGCTATTCTTTTAACCTTCAAGTTTGAGTTTTCGGTTATAGTTTTGGATAAATTTTTTAAATTTTAAAATATATATTTCAGGTATTTGGATAACTTTTTGGTTTCATTGGATCTGAATTTAGGTAAAATTAGTTTTTCGACTATATGAATATTTTCGGGTATTTGTTTGGATTTTTGGGTGTTTGTTCGGGTTTGGGTGTTTTTGGGTTTTTGGGTACTTCGGTTTTTTCGGACCGATCCGGACCCGATACATCCCTGAAAACTATAGGTATTTTAGAGATATTTAAATTATGGGTCCGAACCAACCTGGACCCGAGAAAACTAACCCAAACCCAAGCCAAAAAAATTCAAATATATAGTTGGCTCCAAATCTTTAGGACTCAAAGGACCCAAAATCAAAAAGAACCGCCCGTACCTAACTCAATGACCCAAATACTCAAGGCTACTCTCTTTCAATATATTTGTGTGTATATTTTATAAGAGTTGCATTTGTTCACTTGATAAGATTTAAGATTTGTTTGGCATATTTTTAGCTAACTAAATAGTATAAATTTGTAGGGTTTTAATATTTTTTAAAAATTTATCTTAAATAATAAATTTTTATTATAAATATTTTCATAAAATTAAGTTTTTTCGTAATAGATATAATTTTTTAACAGATGATTTGCTTTATTTTTTTTATCAAATTTGATTTTGTAAATAGTTGGATATATGTTTGACAATTTTGAATTACATTAAAAATGTTAATTTTTTCAGTGTTCAAAAGTTTAGATTTTGTTGATAAGTACTTGCTGTATATTAATAGTCAAGTTAAAGGTCATCGTGAATATTGAAAGATAAGTATATCATGGATTAAAATGTTTATATCGAAATCAATATATGGTTCGCAATCTTTTTAAAAATGAATTTATCAAGGTATTATATTTAGTAAGATATATTAATATGATTATGTGGAGGATAATATTGCTTTAATTACCGTTATTGTGTCATGTATAAGTAGATTTTTTCAGAATGTTTTCCTTTTAATAGTATAGATGGTCACTATTTGTCTGTAAACAAAAATGTCCATATGGACAGATAGACGCGAACAGTCTAATTGACAGCTATATTTTCAACAAGTATCAAAAGTCAAAACTTTGGCAACAATTTTCACCAAGGCCAACCAACTTCAAGTGACAAGAGCTAAAGTGGTTTCAAGTGTGTGTGGATTCTAAGTGAATAATTTTTAACAAAATTGGCACACAATAACTGGATAAATTAGTAAATTACTGCCGATCCACAAAACAAAAGCAACAAGTGAGGCACCATTATATTGTCTTGAACATTGTTTACGTTTCTCGTGAGTTATATGACTATATGTGATATGTTGCAAACTTGCTTGCAGTCATTTTTTTTTGTTTAATCAATAAACTGCTTCTTTTATGTATCTCAGCAAATCTGAAGTTACCCCTGACATAACTAGACGAGAAAAGGAAAACGTTTTCACCATTATCATCTTATTATCGAAAGTTCAAACACAAGGATATGAATTCAACAAAATAAACAGAGAAGACAACATTTCGAAAACAGAGCTGTGCTTTTCTTCTTGTTCGGCAGCTACTTATTAAGATCAGAATAAGATTCAAAAACGAAAAGGGAAGCAGCCAGAAAACCTGGAAAAGGAAAGATTTCTAGACAGCAATCCCAAGGGATTTCTTGAACTTCTCAACCTCAAGATAGACAGTTGAGTAAGGCAAGAACTCAGAGAAGTAATCTCCACTAAGGTGGTTAATGGCAACAGCGAGTTTCGGGATCTCTAAGGTTTCCTCATTGGTGAGTGTTCGAATAAACCTTGCTGGGTTGCCTCCCCAGAGTTCACCAGATGGGATTCTTCTGCCAGGTGGCACAACGGAACCAGCTTCCAGGATTGACCGGGTCTCCACCAGGGAACCTTCCATCAAAATCGAGTGTTGCCCAATGATGCATTCGGGTTCGATAGTGCATGACCTTAAAAGACTGTATGCACCAACTGTCACATACCTATCGATCAATGTCTCTGCTGGTAATCCTGTAATTTTCCAAAAGTAGAAAGTAAAGATGAGATATTTTGTTTTTTCTCTCATATCAAAATTCAAAGCCAGCACCACCAAGAGATGCTCTATTACCCTTCGAGATACTAATATCGAAATGAAGACTGTTTTGAATATAAAGAATTATTGAACAGAGAAGGAGGTGATTCAAATAAGTACCTACACTTTAAAAGATCACATTGCTCAAGTACATGAGCATCTAAGCAACTTCCTATTACTACACAAGATGGTCTTTTGTGGTGTTATCCTCCATACTAATCTATCAACCAATAATAGCCTTGACCGAGTTCTTTTGTATTCGTCACTAATCACATAGCAAGTTACAACTGGAATCAATAAAACATGAAGAGAACAAGAACCTGTTGGGGACGACCACGCGGCATGAACAACACACCGTTCCTGGACATTAGAGCAGAACCCAAGGGTGATCTTATTGAGATCTCCCCTCAAAACGGCACCGTTCCAGACGGACGACCCGTCCCAGACTGTGACCTGACCGGCCAAGACGACGTTAGGTGCCACGTAGGCATCGACTGCGACCTTGGGTAGCCACTGTCCCAGAGGAATGATCTGTCTCTGGCCTCTGTAGTCCCACTTCACCCGATCCGGCGACGGCGTCACCTCCGATTTCGGCTTAGGAGCTTCCCTCGTCGCCACCGCTACAGCTTCCGCTGCCAAGTAACGCCGAATCAGATTCGAGGATACAGATGAGGTGACGCATCTTCTGGAGATTCGAGCTAGAGAGGTCGCCATTGGTATGGAATCAGGATTCTTCAACGATTTCTAGAGAGAGAGAGAGAGATTCCGAGAAATGAATCGAAGGGAAAGCAGTATTGGGCTTTTACGGTTGAAGCCCGTATATTATGGGCCTAATCAGGGTAATTAAGGTTGTAGTAAAACGCAGTGTAGCAGCTTACACATACTCGAACGCAGTGTGTATCTACGGAATGGCTGGCTTCTCAATTGTGTTTCAAGAGTTTGGATGTCGAACCAAAGGCTAAACTTAACGATATTTTTTTATCATAAAGAAAATATGGCATCTAGTTCTACTGTGTCTCTAACATGTGTACCTTTGGTATTTCGCAAATTGCAAAAGCAAATGAGAGCTAATCTCTATATTTTCTTAAGTACGTTTAGTTTTACAAAATTTAATGTCATTCTGTAAAAAAAATGCTAACAGTTTAAGTTCTATAACGTAAACACAATTTTCAAATATATATGAAGAAAAAATCATTAGAATTCAATGAATTTTGTATTTAAATTTCAACTAAAATATAGGTATATCCGTAGTTCTTTCAGATTTATGTCTTTGTATTTTTCATAGAAGATTTTTAGATCTACTAAAATACTTCAAGTGGCAAAAAAATCATCTTGCTATCGAAGACAAATTATAACAATCATATTTGACATTCAGATATAGATTCTGAAAAAAACTTGTTTAAAATTACGTAAATTTCAACGAATACTTAAATCATTAAACACATAATGGGTGAATTTGACTATATAAAATAAAATCATCACTGTCGACCAAAAAAATCATCACTAATAACATATGATTTTGTTTGAATTAAATCCATTTGAATCCAACAACAAACAACCCCCGTTTCACTTGAGGCACTTAGATTCATCAAGCGGGGAAGATAATCCGTGGTGGACAAAAGGAAATAAGTTGATGATGGAGGTTTTTTTATTTTTTTAAATTATACAGGAGTATCATAGTTTCGTAGAAATGGTTCAGACTAGTCATGTGTTACTACATGTCGGTCCTTTGTTCTTGGCGATATCAAAATGTTAATTCTCCATGTATCAATAAAATCTTTCATGAAGCAAATTGCGTGGGTGTATACAACTGAACTTCACGGAGGATTCTTGTGTGTTGCATCGTTTTCAAAAGAAGATGATGTAAAACGGAAACATAGTAGTATATTACTACAATGATATGAGACAATATAATTATTACTCGTCGTCCAAATATGTTAAAAGATACAATGCAAGACATCAAAGATGTTTGTGCCCCTTATTAATCTACTAATGAGTTCTGATAAAGAGAGAGAAAAAAAAGCAGACACCAAAGGTTCATCAATTCCTCTGCAACTACATACCGCATGAGTGACACATATTATTCAGGCTAGTTTCCGCTTCTCCTTTCACCTGCGAAACATCATCACCAACTCCTAATATGAACGAAACATATAGGCAGAAAAATAAACAAAGCTGAAATAACCTTTAAGCCATTCCACGCTTGCGTTTAGCCTTTTCCCATTCATCAAGTAAACAAGTGACACCTTCTTCAAGTGTAGCCTTCCTGTCTTCTTTTAAGTTCCATAGCTCTGTTGTAATGTACCTTCCACTTGGGTTATACTCATTTATCTCCAACAAAGCTCTCGTTACCGCATTATAAGGACCATCTCCTAGATCTTCCTTAAGCTCCCTCAGCTTCTCGTCTCTATCATCTATCACTTCCTAATAAACCCACAAAAAAAGAAGCTTCAATCTTTCAGAGAGAATGATTCAATATTAAGTTACTAACCAAAAAGAGTAAAAACATTTGGTCTTCTTACCACTTCTCTTTCTTGATTTTCAAGCTTGATCCGCTTGAATGGATGCCAATCTGGATCTTTGAGATAGTCTTCCCAGAGCTGGAGAACGTCTATTGCTCTGTCCTCCACATCTTGCTGACAATACTTCTGCTGCAGTGCATCCATGAATGGTTTCGTCACCAGCTCTCCCATTCTCTTTACACCGATATTTTGTTTCCACTCTTTCATAATCTACAAGAAAAAAAGGCAGTGATTTAGATAAAACTTAAAACCAAAGATTTAGATAATGCTAGATATATACGTTTATGTGCATTTTGATACGTACGTTTACCAATTCTTTACGTGCTTCTTGAAGCTCATCGTTGGTTCTGCGCTCTCTGAGTATAAGAGTTTGGTTAAACTTGTCGAGGTCAGCGAGTTCTTCTTCCTTCTCAGTTAAACCTTTATAGATATTCTCCACTTCTTTCACAATCTCAGCGTCTCCGTCTGATCCCATGTGCTTCTTCACGTTCAACTCTCCTTTCAACCGCTCAATCTCTAGCTCTATCATTTGTTTCTGATCTCTTTGTCTTTCCAGTCTTATGATCTTCTCATGAAGCTCCTCCTTTTGCCTCTGCGAGAGGTCACACATCACATTTTTTAATAATGATTATGAAAATAAAAGCCTTAACAAGAAAGAAGAAAGACACTAACCCTCTGATTCTCAGCCAGTTTTTTAACTTCTTCGTCCGCCTTTTGTTGTTCCATGGAGGCTAGCTCAAGAGAACTATTCTTGGAAGCATTCTCTTGCAGATCTTCAGCCAAGTTCTTCCTCTCGGTTTCATTGTGAGCTTCCCTCTTCGCCAGCTCAACACCTTTGATCTCCAGTTTCTTCTTCTCCAACTCCAACTGCATCTTTAACCTCTCGTGATCAGCAAAGATCTTGTTAACATGACCCATTGTCCTCTCCTGTATAGCATTCAGCTCGCTGTTGTGCTTCTGCAGACTCTTCTCCTTCTCTTCCAACTTCTCCTTAAGCTCCTTTGACTTCGCTGAATGAAGCTCCTCAATTTCCTTGACTCCTTTCTTCTTCTCCTCCACAAGCTGCGTCAGATTCTGCACGAGCTTCTGCTGCTTCCTCGCCTCTTCTTCCGTAACCTCAGCTATAGTTTTGAGATCACCTTTCTTCCTCAAGTCTTCTCCAATGATGTTATTCCCGTTGTAATCATCAGCACGTGCGATCCACGCGTAAAGACCTGACTTGGGAGGACCATCTTTTCTCAACCAGTCTTTCTTACCATGACCATCTACAAGATAAGCCTTGTCGAAGAGAAGAGCATTGTGAAGTCCATTCCAGTCTTTGTTGAACTCCACAATCGCTGTTCCAGAAAACCCCCAGTGGTTCCATAAAGTACGAACCCTGGTGGGATTAAACCCTCTTTGAATGTACTCATCTCTTAGCTTAGACCCGCTCTCACCCGCGGTTCGACCATTTTCTGTCTTTGTAGTTGGAATGTTAACCACAACACCTGTTTCAGTAGAACATACACACACAACAATCAATAAAAACTTCCTCAAGATTACCTAACAAAGTGAGTTTCTTTAGAGTCTGAATGTTTAGAAACAGCACCGCAGTTAATAGTAACAAAAATCTATATATATATATATATATATATATGTTTTTGTTACTATTAGAACCGCATGTTGCCATTGGGACCCTTAAGAGTTTAATAAGTGTGTACCTTTCCAAGGGCATACGAGCTTCTCATCCTGGTCACAATCTTGAATAGGATCACCAGTTTTTCTTCGCTTGGAAGAAGGCTCAGCTTGTGAATCATCAGCAAGATCTTGTTGGAGGTATTTGGCAAGAGCAAGGTGGCTTGCTTTCTCCTTTGCGGTTCTTTTGTCGGAATTGCTATTACCAACTCCAGAAGCATGTTGGAGCAGATCTTTGTACTGGAAACTCGGTTTCTTCTTGTTCGGACAGTAAGGACACGTGAAAGAATGAGGAGACAGTTTGACCTTGAGCTTTCCGCTTTTGAGAGATAGGTAGATCTTGTCTCCATACTCTTCCATTTCGGAATCACTAATGTCTGAATCTTCTTCGTCTGAGCTCAAGATCACCGTGCTCCCCATCTTGTTCCTTGGTTTAAGATTACAGTTTTGCAAAACAGAATATGAACTCAATTATCAATATTTTTAAAAAGAATCTGATCTGGTCTGGTTTTGAATTTTAGCAATGTGGTTGGTTCCCTTCCATTACTTTTTCCTCTAAAGATGATTCCTTTTTTATTTAAAGTTTATTCCTTTACATTGTTGAGCGAAGTGATAAGTGAATTGCATGTTTGATATTTTGAAAGAGATTTATGAAGATGTGTTCGTAATTAAAGAGGGAGGGAATTGAGAAGAGAGTTGGGAATTCAAACTACATCATCGATCTGAAAGTGAAACTCTGTTTTGTCCTCTTCTGAGGAATGCAAATTGAAAAAAATAAAATAGTTCACCGGAGAAACTTACAGGAGGGGAGGAGTAAGATGATGATGATGATGGAGATGGTGAAGCCGGCGATAGTGTCGGGAAGAAGACGAACCTCTCTCTCTCTTCTCACTAGCTTTAGGGTTGAAGCCAAATTAAAAATACTCTACAGTTTATGTATGTCCTTTATTTTAATTTATTACTTTTCCTATCAGAGATTTTTTTTAAAGTAAAAAGGAAAAAGTCAATAAGAGATGAGAGAGAGTAGTCAAGACTAAAAAACTGACGTATCGAATATTTACTGTCTTTCAATCCTCACCATATATCCATCCACTTTTTAATTTTTACTCTTTTAGATTTTTTACCGTTTATTATTTTTTATTCTTAAAGTGGCATACAAACTTTCTTTTTCACTGACATCAGAGAGTCGTAACTCGTAACTATTTTTATTACTTGTTGGAATCTGTAAAACATTGTTTTTGCCACAGTACACTTAACAAAGACAATTTTTGTGTGTTCCAAGGCTTGATTTGATTGATGATCGCTGTAGCACTGATGCGCGTTTGTCACACGCGTAATGACTTTTACAGTTAGTAGTTGAGTTGCGTCGTCGTACTGTTCAGTATTATGTGATACATGTTACATGTTACATGTTACGTATCTACTTCTGTACTTTCGAATCTAAACAGAGAATCGGGTCGATCTAAAGTTAGAAGCCCATTTCTACTTGTGAGCTTTTAGACGTTTTACAATTTGTAGAGCCCAAAGGAGAAGGATCAGTTTTAGCTTTGAGTTAGTTTTGGGTCTCGTTTAAATACTACATTCAGTTTTATTTTCCATCATCCTCCTACGTAGATTTCACAAGCATTTTGAAACATAACATTTCAAATGTATCGAGATATTTTATATTTATTTGACATCTTATTCGTTTTCAGTGTTAGCCGGATCTCGTGTTAAATTAGAAAACAGCGACAAATTGTGTTAAAAACAACAGTGTATCCTAATTTGTGATGGAGTTAACTCGTTGAATGAGAAACCTTGCGAACAGATTTTTCGGTATTTGTAAACTGGTCTAGGATATATAACAAAATATGGTTTTCGCCTTAAATTCTAAACAATCAATATGACAAAATATACATAAATTATTAAAAGAATCAGTATGTGTCATATTGGTTTAGACGCAGAATCATATGATACCCTAGTTGATAACAATCTAGTTATTGAATAAAACCCGATGTATAAAATTATACTCCCTCTGTTTTGATATGTAAGTAATTTTAGCAAAAAATGTTTATTTCACAATGTAAGATGTTTACATAATCCAAATCATTTTTTACATTTATTATATATTATGTGACCAATTAAATAATTCATATATTTTTGCTATTGGTTGAATTTATGTATTAAATGCTATTTTTTTAAAAGTAAAAGTTTTTTTAATATTCACACTTTTAACTAAAACTACTTACAAATAAAAAGAGAGAGAGGGAGTACATATTAGTATAACAATTAACAATGAAAATTAGAGAAAAGGGAAAAAAGAAAGTGACAGTTAACTATTGACAGAAACTGCTAATCAAATCATCAGAATGTCATGTAGCACGCAAATAGAACTTTCAAAATAAATAAATAAAACGCAAGTGCAAGCGACGCGCAAGATAGCGACACACAAACCAAGTATGTCTTCTTCGGACTCTAGCCCTTCCAAGCAAACCTCACCAATATTTTACAGGTGAACCGAACCAAACGGAAGAACCCCAATCCGAAGTCATGCTAAACCAGGAATCTATCAAAATCGTTAAGCTTAACCCGGTTCTTACCGACCTCATGCAAGTTTACTTTTTGTCCACTTTCACCAACACATTCGTAATTCATGCATCAAACAAACCACAAACCCAGAACCAAATTAACCTCAAAACCAGTCGGGGCCACAAAACCATGATTCAAACCCAGAATTAAACACCGCAGATTACGAAAATTAGCTTAAACACATATTCAGATTAAGAATCACATATCCGAATATGTTTACACCAGACATAGAGCGAGTTAAAAACAAAGCCAAAGACCAATTGTAATTTTTTTTTAACGGTAAGAAGAAGACAACGACAAACCAGATATAACAGAGATAAATTATAAATCCGGTACGGTAAAATTAACCGGTGTAGATGTGGAGACGAATGGCGATGGTGAAGATGGTGATGAGACCAAAGAAAATGATGGAGTGAACGAGAATCGAGGCGCCGCTAGTTTGCATATTCCCGAATTCGACGATTCGACCTCTCGCCGGAATCTGAAAGAGCAGTCCCGGTGTCAAAAGTACGAACAGTATCACTGCGATCACCACAGGTCCCCAATCCGCCATTACTCTGATGCTAGAGAGAGAGTGAGAGGGAAATAGCAGAGAAGAGGTCAGCGAGAGAGAGAGAGAGAGGTTGAGAGAAGTTTTTTTAAAGTTTTGAAGAGTCCGAAACGTCTCGTGCGATGTGAAAGGTAACGGCCGGTGGCAATGTCACGTGGGGTATATACGCTGTTTTCTAAAGACATCTTAATGGGTCATCTTGGATTACTTCTACCTGGGCCGTCTCAATCTGGCCCAATATAAAAGAAAATAATATTGCACAAAATAATCAGGGCGATTTTTTTTTCGACCAGGACAACACCAAATCAAAATTTTTGTTCTCAAAAGTAGCATTCAAGACTCAAAGTCACAAATATAGGTTTCATTAAAGAGGTAAATATACATTTATACCATTTGAGTTAATTAATCCAAACCTTAGAGTTTAGAGTTAAGATGTGGGTTTTGGAATTAGGGTTTAAAATTTTATAAAAAATAAATACTAAAATAAAAAATAAAAATTTTAAAAATAGTTTCAAAAAGAATTTTTAAATTAAAAAAGAAAATTTGAAAAAAATTAAAAAAAAAATTTCAAAAAGAAAAATTCAAAAAAAAAATTATAAAAATTTTGAATCTGAAAACATATAATCTGAAACTATAAATTTTTTTTTTTTTTTAATTTTTAATTTTTATTTTATTTTTATTTGTTTATTTAATTTTAAACCAAGGGTATTAGGGATATTTTACCCTTTAATGAATGTCATTTTTGTGATTTTTTCCTTCTAGTGCTATTTTTAAGACATAAACTTCAAAATATGCTATTATTGACAATTGTCCTTTTTTTTCTTCTCTTTTTTATTGTTTTTTTCCTTTTTCTTTTTGGCTTTACTCTTTTCTCTTTTACCTAAGTTTAGACATTTACAACTTAATTCAAGATTGAGCCGAATGCAAACAGAAATTTTGAATTTTAATTTAATCCAATTTATACAAATACTTGAATAGATCATATAGAACAGTATTTAGATCATGGATATTATTAAAACCCAATCCAAATTTAAATTTAGACCCAAAAAACAAATCCAAATATCTGAATTAGTATGCAAAATAATGTTTTTTACAACAATCCTCTAGACTATATTTGAGAAGTGATTTTGTCACATGTCCTATCTACAACCATTTTTACAAAAAAATGATGAAATGGCTAACAAGATTGATGACATGACTTATAATTAATATGACATGGACAATCACATTTATTATTGACAAATATTTTTGGTAAACTTTATAGAATATGACAATAACTAATACATTACATTTAATGTTGATTTATATTTTTGGTAAACTTCTTAAATATGGTAATAACTCATAAATCATCACTAAAATAAATATATTGAAATATGCATTATAAATTTCGAAATATTATTTAATTGTATTTTTATAATTATACAATTTTTATTACTAATATTTTTAAAATTTTCTACATCTGTTTTAAAAAATTAATAAATTGTTAATCGTAATTTCATTAGTTTCTTTTAGATATCTATAAATTTTATAAATATTGTTTAGTTATAATTTTTAAATATACAATTTTTATATGATTTTTAGTAATTTTATACAATTTGATTTAATACATTTAACCAAAATAAATAGATAAAAATTATCTAAGATTCAAATTTTAAATATATTACATATATATTATTTAATGTACTTTAAAATAAACAAAATTATTTTTTTTCTTAATTTTATTATTAAATAATAAACTTTATATTAATATTAGTCAAAAATAATAAAATATATAATATTAATTAATTTCATTTTAAATATAATTTAACTTTTAAAAAATTTATCACTGCACATGGTGCAGGAAAACACTTAGTAATAACTAAACTAAGATAAAGGTCCTACCGACTCGAAAAACCGAGCCGGTGGGGTGAAATCAACATAGAACACAGCTGAAGGGGAACTCCGAGCACTTCGTGCAAGTTTGTCTTCCATGCGTCGTGCAAAATAGTGTTCGAAACCTAAAAAAAAAATTAATACTTAATTTTATGTTTATTTTAATATAATATTTAAAAATATTTAAATCGGTAGTTATATAAAGTACATCTCGTTCTAGCAAAGACATTTTGAAATTTAATAACTTGTTTTATTATCGAGTTCGTTAGTACCTTTTTTAACCAGTTTACCACTCATGGTAATGCTTCATTACACTTTTGAATGGTTAAGTTAGAAAGAAGAGAAGATGTATTGGCCATCATGTTTGCACCTAGTTATATAACCTGTATAAATGGTACAATCCTGAAATAATGTATTTCTCATTCGTTCTATTACTTTTTTTTTATGTTTGGTTATAATGTCATTACAAATTATGAGAAACATTACATAAAAGATGTTACAGCTGACAATTTTATCTTTCTTATGAGGATTCTTGTTTGACTGCATCACTCTGAACCGTCCTGTGAAATTCATTTTTAACAGTATTTTTTGCACCTTGCTGAAGATCTCATGTAATCACTTTTTCTGAGAATTAAAACTCAGACTTCTTTGTGTAAAAATTATGTCGCCTAAGATTCAAACCCCAGATTTAGATGTAGAAACATTTAAATCATGACCACTAGGGCACGGTGCTTCCATATTACTTTTTTTCTAACGCTGATTTATTAAGATATTACAATTATGAGAAATATTACATAGACGACTCGACAACCGACAATACTACTTGTCTTATAAAGATCTATGCCTAACTGCATCACCACAGTCGCCGTACAAAAATTCACGCCTGACTGGATTTACTTGCACCATGTTGAAGATCTCTTGTAAGCGTTTTACCGTAGTCTGCATAATTGTTTAAAAAAATCGTTTTCTCTAAAAATTGAAACTTAGACCTAATAGTGTAAAAGCATTAATAAATTTTTAGTCAAACCAATGTACTAACGGAGCTTCCACCAGAAACAACCACTAAACTAAACGCACTTACTTATATGCTAAGCACTAAATATTTTATTCTTTGGTACGAAAGGCACTAGGCATTGGGTGTTTCTTTAATCCCGAACGTTTCAAAATGAAAGATCAGTGTGGCGCATTAGCCAAAAGTAATTATCATGATGGTGATACTATTAGGTTTTCGTTAAAAGTAGCTAGTACTCCTTCCGTTCTCAGAACTAAGACTTTTTAGAGTTATTTTTTGTTTTAAAATAATAAATTTTCTAGAATTTAAAAGTATTTTTAGTAGTTAAATATTAATAAACTGTATACTTTTAAAAATATTAATTAAAAATATTTAAATTAATTAAATACTATTGGTTGATATTTATTAAAAAATGTATAATAAAATAAACAGCAAATTTAATTATAAATATTTATTATATTTTTAATATGCGTAAATATTTTATAAAAATTTTCTTTTGGAACTGACGGAGTATTTATTACTAATACTCTCGGTACAGATAATTCCTAAACTAGATTTTAAAATCAGATTTAAAGTTTAAACTACAGATTGTTCTAACACAAAAAAAAAGGGTTTAAACTCCAGTATACACATTTTAAATATTGTGTATCCATCCATATTTGAGAGGAGTAAAAAGAATAAACCATTCGGCAAGATCTCACAAACTACGAACCCCATGAACCCACATGGACACATATAACATCTAGAAGAAAACAAATGGCCATCTACGTGGTTTTCACAAGGCCGTGTCTTCTACATGTATTTCTCTCAATTTCAGAATTACATTGACCAGGAAAAGAGAGTAAATGTGTTTCAAAGAGATTATTCTCTCTTTACTGTCTTCTTTATGTTCTGTCTGAAACCAAACCAAGGCAAAACAAAATCACAGAATCAAATCCTCTTTCTCAGATATTCCGGAGAAAACTAATACATTCATGAAGCAACCAGCTTCAAGATTTGCCTCCACTTTTTCACACTTTCTCGCACTCTACTGTCTTCTCACGCTATCCCATGTAGCTCTAGGATCCCATCAATGGCAATCACCAATCAAAACAGTCGTCGTTTTGGTAATGGAGAATAGATCCTTCGATCACCTCCTAGGCTGGATGAAGAAATCGGTTAACCCTTCCATAAACGGTGTAACGGGTCAAGAATGTAACCCGGTTCCGAATTCTACACAAACCATATGTTTCACTAGCGACGCTGAGTTTGTGGATCCGGATCCGGGTCATTCGTTCGAAGCTGTGGAGCAACAGGTATTCGGGTCGGGTCAGATCCCGTCCATGATGGGTTTCGTCGAGCAAGCGCTTTCGATGCCGGGAAATCTGTCGGAAACCGTCATGAAAGGTTTTCGGCCTGAAGCTGTACCGGTTTATGCCGAGCTGGTTAAAGAATTCGCCGTGTTCGACAGGTGGTTTTCTTCTATTCCTGGTCCGACTCAACCGAACCGTTTGTTTGTCTATTCGGCTACCTCACATGGTTCAACAAGCCATGTCAAGCAACAGCTTGCTCAAGGGTACATTTTCAAACTCTTTTTTTTATTACAAACATTTTCAAAAATTTTCTTTACCTGAATGAGTAATAAGTACTGTCCTAATTTATATAAAAAAATCCATATGCAATTAATAACATTTCATTTTGAAAAAGATTATAAATGGTGTTACAAAAAAAAAGGATTATAAATGTGTTTGTCGGTATTTCAAGTACTTGTTTAATTTTATTTGTAAGAATTAGTCAATTTTATAGTACTTTTAAAAATTTCATTACCACTAGCTATATCCGTTAAACATATCATCATCATGTGATTTCAGTTTTCCACAAGAAACTATATTCGATTCACTCCACAGCGACGACGTCGATTTCGGAATATACTTCCAGAATATTCCGACCACATTATTCTACCGTAATCTCCGACAGCTAAAATACATATTTAAATTGCATCAGTATGATCTGAAATTCAAGAAAGACGCAGCAAAAGGAAACTTACCGAGCTTAACCGTCATTGAACCGAGGTATTTCGACCTCAAGGGCTTACCGGCCAATGACGATCACCCATCTCACGACGTAGCTAACGGCCAAAAGCTGGTTAAAGAAGTGTACGAGACACTTAGGTCGAGTCCACAGTGGAACGAGACGCTCCTAGTCATAACCTATGATGAGCATGGTGGGTTTTATGATCATGTGAAGACTCCTTATGTCGGTATACCGAACCCAGATGGGAATACCGGACCGGCCCCTGGTTTCTTTAAATTTGACCGGTTAGGTGTTCGGGTTCCTACAATTATGGTGTCACCTTGGATTCAGAAAGGAACTGGTATGTTCTCTAATATAATTATTTTGACAATCTATTTTACCAAATTGATATAAAAATTATTTAAATATTGTATCATTAATTGTGGTGGAGAAATAATTGAAATCTGGAATTTGTCGGCGTGTTAGCGTGACTCAGTTTTTCAACCACAATCTGACACCATTTTGATTAATTTTTATCATCTTGTTTTATTATTTGTTTGAGTGAAGTGGTGAGTGAGGCAAAAGGGCCAACAGAGAGCTCAGAGTTCGAGCATTCATCAATACCAGCGACCATCAAGAAACTCTTCAATCTCTCTTCCAATTACTTAACACATAGGGATGCTTGGGCTGCTACTTTCGAAGACGTGGTTTCTCACTTAATCTCTCCTCGAACCGATTGTCCCATGACTCTACCTGCCGTTGCACCCATGAGATCCACTGATCCTAAAGAAGACGCAGCCCTATCTGAGTTTCAGAGTGAAGTTGTTCAGCTTGCAGCGGTTCTCAATGGCGATCACTTCCTCAGTAGCTTCCCGGATGAAGTTGGGAAGAAGATGACTGTGAAACAAGCTCATGAGTATGTCAAAGGAGCTACTTCTCGGTTCATTAGAGCTAGCAAAGAAGCAGTGAAGCTTGGTGCCGATAAATCTGCCATTGTCGATATGCGATCTTCGCTCACTACTAGGCCACGCAACCTGTGACTGACGAACAAAATGATAACAAACCTTGTGAAAATTTGTAGGTTTCTTTTTGTTTTCCTTGCATTCTTCTTCCTCTCGTTTGATCTGAAAATGTGTGATTTGATGTTTGAAAACTGAAATTAAGAAAAAACGAAGCAGTTAAAGTTCGTTGTTAGTATCAATACGTATTGAATCAAACTCTTAAACTCAAACTCTTTATTAATCTCACACAATGCTTTAAAAAATAACTCAAAACTAAAGCTCTCTCTCACCACAAGGTTATGCACCACATAAGCACCCTTTATATATCTCTCGAATATCCTAAACTCATTAGGAAATATAAACTAATAGATAACTCTTATCTAAATCTAACTTCCTTATCTTTATCTCATTAGGAAGTGATTGTTTGACTCTCAAGCTACTTCAAGTTTGAACCAACATTCTTCCCCTCAAACTTGAAAACTTCTTTTGACACATTTTGGACCCCAATCAAATCTCTCATCTCAATAAACTTGATTCTTCCCAATGCTTTGGTGAGTATATCCGCTTTCTGTTTTACTCCGGCAACGTGTTCAACCTTTACTAAGCCCTTTTCGACACATTCTCTTATGAATTGGAACCGTGTGTGAATGTGCTTACTGCGTCCATGAAACACCGGGTTCTTGGACAATGCTATTGCTGATTTATTGTCGATACGCATCACCACCTTTTCACTTGTCTCCCCAAATACTTCACCGAGAAGATCCTTTAGCCATATCGCTTGTTTAGATGCTTCTGTTGCAGCCATAAACTCGGCTTCACATGAAGACAAAGCAACTATTTCTTGTTGTTGTGAGCACCATGTGATTGGATTCCCTCCTAGATAGAATATATGTCCTGTGGTGCTCTTGCCGTCGTCTGGATCAACGTTGTAACTGCTATCGCTGTAACCGATCAAGCCTTCTTGTGTTGCTGCACCGAAGTTTAGTCCATATGATACCGTTCCTTTCAGATAGCGTAACACTTGCTTCAACGCGGCTTTATGGGACTCCTTCGGACTGTGCATGTACCTGCTCAGGACTCCGACACTACACGCGAGATCAGGCCTTGTGTGTATTAGATACCGTAAGCATCCAATGTTTCTTCGGTAGTCAATCTCATCAACGCTTACTTCCTTTTCAGCCTTGCATAGCTTTAAGCCTGCATCCATATATGTACTGCATTGCATTCCTTTAATCCGGCTTCTTCGATGATCCTTGCTGCATATTTCTCTTGGCTCAACACGATGCACCCTTCTCTTTGCATAACTTCTATCCCTAGGTAGTAGCTTAGCTTACCAAGGTCGGACATATCAAATTTTGCCGCCATATCCCTTTTAAAGTTAACTATCATCTCTATGTTTGAGCTTGTCATAAGCAAATCATCTACATAAACAGCCACGATCAAGAGACATCTTTGTTCTTCCTTTCGATATAATGATGGTTCCTTGAGACATCGTTTGAAGCCTAGCTCGTGTAGTGTGGCGTTGAGCTTCTCGTTCCAAGCCCTCGAGGCTTGTTTCAAACCGTAGAGTGCCTTCTTCAATTTATAAACCTTGGCCTCCTTTCCTTTCACTATGAATCCCTCAGTTGTGATACATAGACTTCTTCTTTAAGATCTCCATAAAGAAAAGCTGTCTTTACGTCTAGATGATGTAGCTCCCATCCTCGTGTAGCTGCTATGCCAATGATTAAGCGTACGGTTTCGATTCGAGCAACTGGAGCGAAGACTTCATCAAAGTCTATCCCATGCTTCTGTATGTAACCTTTGGCAGCAAGTCTCGCTTTGTATTTGTTTATGCTTCCATCAGAGTTTCGCTTTACTTTGAAGATCCACTTTAGTCCAATCGCTTTGCAGTTGTGAGGAAGATCGACTAGCGTCCACGTTTCGTTCTTTACTATTGATTTGATCTCATCTTCGCAAGCGTCTCTCCAGACCTTAAGCTATTTTGCTTCCTCATAGTTCCACGGTTCTTCATTCACCAGCATCAAAAGATGCTCATGTTCAATCTCACATAACGTCTCATACATCTCATCCTCCTCTACCAACAGCTCATAATCATCAAGATAACTTGGTGTCCTGGTTACTCGTGAGGAGCGTCTCAGCTCGAGTGGAGCTTCTTCCTCCTGATCATTAATAGCCGTATCCGACACTTCAGTTTTCTCATCAGCATCTTCCTTATTTCTCGAAGTCTCTGTATCACAGGGACCTTTTGAACCAGAGTCTATCATAATAGTCTCATTGTTGCTGCCTTCCTCTGTTTCAAGCCACTTTCCCTTTTGCGTTTCATCAAACACTACGTCTCTACTAACCACGATCCTTTTATTTGTTGGATTAACCAGCCGATAAGCTTTTGTTCCTGGTTCTACACCAAGATGTACTAGAGCACGAGAGCGGTCATCCAGCTTTCTCAAGTGTGGTGAATCAACCTTCACATAACCAACGCATCCAAACACCCTTGTGTGCTCGATGTTTGGTTTCTTTCCTTTGAAACATTCGTATGGTGTTTGTTTGACCAGAGTCCTTGTTACTATCCTGTTGATGAGATAGGTTGAGTGCCTTACTGCTTCTCCCCACATGTAGTTTGGAACGTCCATGTGTTTTAGTATGCTTCGTGTCATCTCCATCAGTGTTCTATTTCTTCTTTCGACGACTCCTTGAGGTGAGTACGGTGCCGTTAGGTGCCGTTTGATTCCCGAGCTCTCGCAATAGTGGTTGAACTCTGAAGAGGTAAACTCTCCTCCTCTGTCTGTTCGCAGTGTTGTGATTTTACTTCCCGTCTCTTGCTCAGCTAGAGCTTTAAATTTTTTAAATTTTGCGAACGCCTCACTCTTCTGTTTCATTAGAATAGTCCACATATATCTTGAATAATCGCCGATCAAGACAAACACATACCTATTGCCACCCGCTGTAGGTGGTGATATGGGACCACACAAGTCTCCATGTACTAACTCTAAGACTGTAGTTGCACGGTATGAACTTTCATTCGGAAAAGATTTCCGTATTTGCTTCCCACGCAAGCAAGCTTCACATGTCTCCTTCTCGACACTAAACTGTGGCATACCTGTCACTAGTCTCTTATCAACCATGATTTTCAAGTTGTTGAGACCCACATGTCCCAAGCGAGAGTGCCACTTTGATGTCTCTTTATGAAGTAGTTGTAGACACTTCACGGTTTCTACTTCCATGACCACTTTGTATAAACGATTTGGTGAGCGTTTTGCTTTTACCAGAAGATTCTTGTCACGGTCGTAGAAAAACAGGTGATCTTCTTTCATTCTTACTTCACATCCCGATTCCGTAGCTTGACCAAGACTTATGATGTTGCTTCTGAGGTCAGGAATGTAGTAGACGTTGGAGAGTACTTTATTTTCACCGTTTGATGTATGGAAAAGAATTGAGCCTTTTCCTTTTATATCTATTCGAGAATCATCACCAAATCTCACCTTTCCGGTTATGCTATCATCGATTTTAGAGAAATATTTGAGGTTCCCTGTCATGTGGTTGCTGGCGCCATTGTCTAAGTACCACAGATTGTCTCCGGTTGTAGTAAAAAGTTGTTTTGGTAAAACATTTCTTTCGTTTAGAAATACGACCTCATTGACCATTAACTCGTCTGCTTCATGTGTAGTTTCTCTTTCACTTTCTTGTATTTCTTGAAGTTTAAGCAACCGATCAGGACAATTTTGCGCAAAGTGCCCTATCTTATCACACCTGAAACATGTCACCCTCGATGCATCTCTCTCTTGTTGTCGATAATAGCCTCCATTCCCTTGATATCCTCCATTCCCTTGATATCCAAATCTCCCGCGACCTCTACCTCGATATTGGAAACGACCTCCTCTGCCTCTTCCTCTCGTTGAATCATACTTTTCTTGCGTTTGTGAGTCTGCGTTAGCATACATAAGTTTGCTCTGACTATGATCCTCTTGTTTCTCTTATTCTTCATCAGCAATCCTTTCTTCATATGCTTTTAACCTTCCCACGATATCCTCGAAGCTTGTTTTATTAAGATCGAGGACCTGTTCTAAAGCCGCTATAATGTGTATATACTTCTTTCTTGGTAGACTATGAAGAAATTTCTTTACCATCTTTGGCTCATCAATGTCTTCTCCCAATGCAGCTGATTTTGATGATAGTTCAGATATTCTTCCGACAAAACCATCAATTGTTTCGCTTTCTTTCATCTTCAATCGGTTAAAATCAGCTGTTAGGGTTTGTAAACGTGCTTCTCTCACACGGTTTGCTCCCATATGTCGCATCTTTACGACCTCCCAAATCGCTTTTGCAGTGTCAAGATTCCCAACTTGTAGTATCAAGGTCTCCGGTATAGATTGGAATAGTAATGCCTTTGCTAGATCATTCTTTTCTCCATCCTCTTCTCCTGGATCTATTGCCTCCCAGGCCTTAAGAACCTTCAATGCTGCCGTCATTCGCATTGTCCATACTGTGTAGTTCGTATCATTAAGTAATGGACATTGTATGGTTGTAGAGCCCCTGCTCTTGTGGTTCGTAACGCTTGTTGATTGCACGATATCTCCCATGGCTTTCAACAAGTATCTTTTGATCCAATAGAAGCTCTGATACCAATTATTGAATCAAACTCTTAAACTCAAACTCAAACTCTTTATTAATCTCACACAATGCTTTAGAAAATAACTCAAAACTAAAGCTCTCTCTCACCACAAGGTTATGCCACACATTAGCACCCTTTATATATCTCTCGAATATCCTAAACTCATTAGGAAATATAAACTAATAGATAACTCTTATCTAAATCTAACTTCCTTATCTTTATCTCATTAGGAAGTGATTGCTTGACTCTCAAGCTACTTCAAGTTTGAACCAACAATACATACGTGCTTATCAATTGATAGTTTGATGTGTTGGAACTCAATTTTAAGAAATGTTGCGCATATACTTTTTTGGGTAACTTTTTGATAAATTCCTTTTCACGGAATAACCCGATTATGAGAGTCAGCAATGCATAGCTGCAAACATTGTATTCATATGTTAAAGTTCGGTTTATTTGAATGAGAACTGCTTGTAGTAATTTAGTTATGTGAAGTGCACATAATGGATATTGTAGATTTGTAGAGTAGTCCGAATAAGCTTAGAAACCTTGAGACAATTGCCGAAATGACTGAACTCAAACTATTATGAGCGCACCAAGCCGAGCTAATATAGATTCGAGTTTAGGTTCGGTTTTGAGTATTGAATTCAAAGTCAAAGTGTTATAGTTTCTTGTTCAGATTGAAAATTGATGAGAAATTTTCTAACTCTTTTCTTTTTGTTTTTTTAATGCTCAAATTAAATTAAGAAATAAACTCCATAACATTTTTGATTATAAATTAGTTTAATTTTCTCATTTTAAAAATACAAGAGAGAAATAACAATCTCTACATATTATTCTTTCTTTTTTTCTCTCTTTGTTTGTTTTGTAATCTTGAGATTACAACACAAGAAAAAGTTCATTAGCTTCTATTATAAATGATGCACAATAGTTGATATGTGGTTGTATCATGTGATTCTTGATTGCATTAAATTTTTATTTTTGTCATTTTGTAAAAAGCATGGTCCTACAATAAGTTGGTATGTTATCATCATCGTTGGTCTACAAGTTGATGTATAAGTGTTGTAGGGTTTGAACAAAAAAAAGTGTTGTAGGGGTTATAATTTGATCTTAACATGCAATTACACCACAAAGAAATGTATTGGTTTCCGGATATTTTGATCGATACATTGCAAATGGGTATGCAACATTCTTCAATAGCCGAGAGTTGTGTCCAACTTAGCAAATGATTAAACTATCACAATGGTCTTCATTAATTTTTTAATTCCCCAATCAAGAATTCCGATCGACCGGAAAGAACATGCATGTGAATGTACGAAGTGGAAATTTTCACTGGTGTTTTTCTATCCTTCTATTTTTCCTATTTGAAACATAACTAAACAAGGTTAAGTGTTTTTTAATTTATTTCTTTTCCTGACACATAACTAGATAAGGCTAAAAATGAAAACAAAAACAGATAACGTTAGTTATATTTTACTAAACTAGTAATTAGGAAATTATCATAATATTTTTAGTTTCCTATTTTGAAGGATAACTACTCAAGGTTAATTAATATTTTCTTTATTTTTCTAGCATAACTAGGTAGATAAGGGTAAAAATGAAATTAAAAATAACTAGATAAGGTTAGTTATATTATAATAAACTTTCAGATTTGAGTAAATCGTAGAATAATTTGTTACAAGTTTTAGGGTTTTTTGAAAAATAAATCAGAGTTTTAAAAAAAACCTTTTAAATTTTAAATATTTTTTATTTTAAATTACTATAATTTGATATTTTATCGTTTTATGAATTATATAAAAATATAAAATTTTTAAAAATCAAATTTTCAATCTTTTTCATTTTAAATAGTTTGATTTTCTTTCTAAAAAGGTGAAGTAATTTTTTAAAATATTTTTTTTTTAAAGTTTCCAATACCACCATGTGGTATTTCGATTTATTGTTTTTCCACTATAAAATTCATCAATTTGATAGATTTTATTGACAAAGTCCATATTTTCCAATAAGCTGAAATTTGATAGAATTTATACAAATGACTAATCCAATAAGTTTAAATTTCATATAGAATTTATAAATGCTATATACAATAAGAGAGAATTTGAATAAAAAAATGAAATTCTCTCAAATCCTTGATCCAATAAAACCTCCTTAATGTCTTTCTCATACAAACACTATAATTTAGACTACTTTAAACCATTTTGATTATCAATTTGATTTTTGTTTTGTTCAAATATGTTCAAAGTAGCTTTACCAAAACTAATTGTTGCATATAAAATTATCAGAAAAGATATATATCTTAATTGTAAAAATCATTGTACTATTATTATCAAAATATTAGAGAAATTTGTTAGCTACTAAGATGTCTTTTGTTGACCTTCTTATGATTTGAAATCAAAGTATCTTAGTACAGTTTTTTTTTTTTTTGAACAACAGTATATCTTAGTACAGCCAGTGTATCATAAAATAGCCTATACTCACTAAATTATCAGGTACATGGGAGATTCTTGGCTTCTCTTTGGTTATCTTTTGTTTGTTTCTGTGTATTAAATCAATCAAAGAAAAAAATGTTCTTCAATTAAAAGAAAAAAAAAAGAGTAAAAAGCAGCCACATCGCTCTCCACCTTATCCACTTCTGCCTCAATCCATTTGGCAAAAAAGCTTCGTCATACACTCTTTGATCCAATCACACACACACCAAATCCAAACCGACCATTCTCAAGACCCAATGGACAACAGCAACCAGCAATCATCTCCCTCGGCCGCCGGAATCCCTCCTCCTGTATCCGCCGTCGGAGGAGCTTCTTACCACCACCTTCTACAGCAACAGCAACAACAGCTCCAAATGTTCTGGTCCTACCAACGCCAAGAGATCGAGCAAGTAAACGATTTCAAGAACCATCAGCTCCCTCTCGCTCGTATCAAAAAGATCATGAAAGCCGACGAGGATGTGCGTATGATCTCCGCCGAAGCTCCGATCCTCTTCGCCAAAGCCTGCGAGCTTTTCATCCTCGAGCTCACCATCCGTTCTTGGCTCCACGCCGAGGAAAACAAACGCCGCACGCTTCAGAAAAACGACATCGCTGCCGCCATTACAAGGACAGATATCTTCGACTTCCTTGTCGACATCGTTCCAAGAGAAGAGATCAAGGAAGAGCCGGGGATCGGCGGGATGATGCCTCCCGCGGTGAGCGGCGTGCCGTACTATTATCCGCCGATGGGTGGTCCTGGAGGGATGATGATTGGTAGACCGGCTATGGATCCGAGTGGCGTCTATGTCCAGCCTCCGTCTCAGGCGTGGCAGAGCGTTTGGCAAACGTCGGCGACGGGCGATGATGTTTCTTACGGCAGTGGGGGAAGCGGCGGTCAAGGGAATCTTGACGGGCAAGTGTAAGTTTCATTCATGTCATCACATCTTTGTGCAATGTAGATGATTCCTTGTTCATCACTTCTTTGGATAATAAATCATTTTATTAACCCTACATTTCATTGTCTTTTATATCATGTTTTCAGCTGAGCTCAGAGTTACTCCAAATGAATGCATGTTTTACTTGCTGTTGAAGACAGCAAATATTAGTCGACTCTGCCTTGGATGTTGGATATGTCGCCTGAGCTTAGTTTAAAAAGGAGCTATTGTCTCTCTGTTAACTTGTAAGGTTATTGTAGCAAAAACCATCATTACTGCGACTACGCCTTTACTCTCTATATACATCTAATGTGCAGTTTCTAATTTTTCGATTATTTTACCTAGCTCTCCTCGTTTCACATTTTCAGAGATTTGAGTGCTTGTAAACCGATAGCAAAACCAAACTGTGTAAATGTGGATTTGTATATAATAAGCTCGTGACATAGATGTAGTAGCTAGTTGAGATGACAATGGAGTTAATTGTTTTAGTTGACAATTAGTATTTTTGAAATGGACAGCAGCTTATTACAAAGCACTAGATTTCTTAACCGCGCTACGCGCGGATAAGATATTATATGTATTTCTCAATTCTAAAAATATAATGTATAATATTGTATTACATTATTTAAAGAATATAAAATAAGACTACATAACATAAATATATTTTTAAAATTTTCTTTGTGGAAATCATTATGTTGTTTGATTTTTGTACTTGATTCACATATTTGCATAGTTATTTGTGATAGATGAATAACTATATTTTAATTATCAGTAAATAATATATATTTATTATATAATATAAGAAAAATAAAATTATTTACTTTTAAAACAAACTTGTTTCATGTTGGGGGCTCGGTTATAGACATATCATATTCGAATGAAACATTTTTACAGTTATTAATCTTCTTAACAGTCAAGAAACAAATCTGAATATCAAAACAATATGTCATACGATCTCTTTGTGGAATAACTGCTCTGAAGAAATTCAATTTAGACATCAAAAAGGACTGGAAAGGGATGTGCAGATGTTTTATCTAAGCTAGCTTTACAAAATACTATTCATAGTTCATATATCATTTATGTCCATCCTATTTTTTGTGTCCATCATTTCTTAAATATCTTGAAATAACTCATGCTAATTAATAATAAACTTTTGGCTAGCAAAAAAAATCAATTTTGTCTAATTATCGCTTAATTTGTCTAACTGATATATATGTATTTTCTCAATTCTAAAAAAATAATGTATAATATTTTATTACATTATTTAAAAAATATAAAATAAGACTACCTAACATAAATATATTTTTTAAATTTTCTTTGTAGAAATCATTATGTTGTTTGATTGTTGTACTTGATTCACATATTTGCATAGATATTTGTGATAGATGAATAACTATATTTTTATTATCAGTAAATAATATATATTTATTATATAATATAAGAAAAATGAAATTATTTACTTTTTAAACAAATTTGTCTCATGTTGGGGATTCAGTTATAGACATATAATATTCGAATGAGATTTTTTTACAGTTATCAATCTTCTTAACAGTCAAGAAACAAATCTGAATATCAAAACAATATCTCATACGATCTCTTTGTGGAATAACTACTCTAAAAAAATTGAATTTAAGCATCAAAAAGGACTGGAAATGATGTGCATATGTGTTATATAAGTCAGCTTTACAAAGTACTATTATTCATAGTTCATATATCATTTAAGTCCATCATTTCTTAAACATCTTGAAATAACTGATGCTAATTAATAATAAACTTTTGGCTGGAAAAAAAAATCAAATTTATCTAATTATTGCTTAAATATTTTATTAATATTGTCTAAGAAGCTTTCCATTGATATCATAGTTTAATTCTTATTAGTTTTTTTGTTAATTTTAGAGTTTTTTGTACTTAAGATTTTTTCCATATTAAGGTTATATTTCTTTCACATAATATATATATGTCATAAAAATTACCATCAAATCAGTTTTACTTATTTATTATTTTGTTTTTAATGAAAATACACTTTTTTAATAATTTAATTTAAAATAAAATTATATATTAATTTGTTGTATTCTAACAATTTGATTGATTTAATTAATTTGATTTGGTGGATAACTTAAAAAGTTTTCATATGAATCGGGGAAAGCAAGCTTATGTTGTTATATTATATTTATTTGTGTATATGAAATCTATATATAATGCTAGTGTAATAAAGAAATAACATTTTTTTTTGTAACTTCAAAAAGATACATTATTACAATTTGAAATTATTCAAAATTGAATAAAATGGTAATTAAATAAATATAATTGTTTTTTATCTTGTTTAGTTTGATTCTCATGAAAGGAAATCGATAGGTTAAACAAATGTTTCAAAATTTGTTGTGTTATTGTTTTGTCTATAAATTACAAAATTTATTGAATTGATATATTTAATTATTGCACCCTTAAATAATATTTTATTAAAACATTAGAGAACTGTGTTTTGAGTTGTTTTGTCAAAATTGTACAAAAATCTATGCTTTTTCTTATTTGTCACGAAAATTTATATGTTAAACTTTCTTTTACAAAATTCTTAACTTTGTCACGAAAACAAAAATCTATGTTTTTCATATTTGTCAATGTTCTCACACTTTCAAATAATATATTAGCTTAGTCACTTACTTATTTTTTTGTACAAAACAAAGTATCGGAGTCTTGAAAGTTGAATCTATATTATTGTAAATGTACATAAGAGTTTGTGATTACATATTTAGTGATTCTTGTATATGTATCCAAGAAAGTTTCAATGGCTTAGTGGTGTCTGTCCTATATTTATGTCATATTAACCCGGGTTCGATCCTTTCCTCTGCATTGTTTTTTTTATTTTTTACGAAAAAATGAATGAGATGACGTAGCAACTTCGGACTATCTGATTGGACAATTTTTTATGCCTACGTGGACACTCTAAGAGGAGGTTATATCCTCCTTTTAGTATAGTATATAGATGTTATAACGTTTGTTTCTTTTTCTCAAAGCTTTTGATTTTTGTAGGCTAAGAACCCTTTGACAAATATTGATCTTTTCTCTAACCATAACATTTACACACTTAATGCACCTTAGGATAAAGCTTTCTGTCATAGCAATAGAGTCGTAAACCAGGTACACACACCTTTCCTGGATTCATATACAGTTAGTTACCTCTCTCTAGAGCTTAGCTGCCAATCCTCATTTGTGATTTCACCAATTCTAGTGTATCTATTATCAATCAGTCATATGTCCATTGCAAAGTATTCGTTTTTAACGGCTGGTCGTATGAATCATTTGATAATATGTATGTCTAAAATCGAAATAGTCGGCTTCTTGTATCTTTTTGTCCGGTTCTACTAGCCAAGACAAAATACAAAGACTAATGAAATGATAAGAAACCAAACCGGAGTATTTGTGTTCAGACCGAAACCAAGTCAACGACACCAAGAAATTACTTATAAAGTCAGAATGTCAAAATAAAACCTCATTTACCTCTCGTGAAACCCTAATTTTCCAATTCGATCAGAGAAGGAAGCTATGGACGCCATTGATTCCGCCATCGATCCACTCAGAGATTTCGCTAAGAGCAGCGTCCGTCTCGTCCAGCGCTGTCACAAACCCGATCGCAAGGGTACGCCCATTTCATTTTTTTTTAAATCTTTCAGAAATTAGAGGAATGTGCTACGATTCTTGAGTTTCATTTTGGATCTGGAGATCTGTAATATTGATTTGTGTTTTTATTTTTCCCCAGAATTCACGAAGGTGGCTGTGCGTACGGCGATAGGATTTGTGGTAATGGGATTCGTAGGGTTCTTCGTGAAGCTCGTATTCATCCCAATCAACAACATCATCGTTGGATCTTCTTAGGCTTAATACTCTTTTTACCAGGTTTTACACTTATCTGATGATTTTGGCGACATAGTTATAATAACAAGTCAATATGGCAAATGGATCTGCATAGATAGGGGTTATGTTTCTTGCTTTGAATCAATGGGTCTGCTCATTGCTCCTTGACTAGACTACAGGGATTTGTAGTTATATTGGCGGACATAAGTTGCTGTTATAATATGAGAGAATTTAGGATGAATTTTCAGCTGGTTTCTTGCCTCAGAAAGGTTTAAAAAGCTTTGCTTCATCTACATTGCTTTACCAGATTCGCTACGCTTGTGTCTCATTGTATATTTGCCCTTTATTTATCCCATCCTGAGTTTTTATTTGTTCTGAATCTGTTCTCTGCGGTTTGTCATCGAGTCTTTGTATCATCTTGATTTGAGTTTATTGTTCATGAGGGTAGGTTGCCTTGTAGTCTTTCTTTACCCTGCGTATCTTTAATCGTATTTTTTTTTGTACTACCCTTTGGTTGTTTATTTGAAGCAAGATATCATGATAATGAAAACCTCATATGTGAAAGTATCTCTAATTTAAACTAAGCTGTTATTTTTGCAGGCTATGCGTTAAGGAGTAGGAAGGAAAGAGACCAAAACCTGTTGTGAAACCTTGTATTCTGTTTTTTTTTTCTAGGTTACATTTTCTCCCTTGTGGCTTAATTTTCTATCCTTGTTTGAATTTTCTTGTTTCTTTTGATCTTCTCTTGCTATTGCCTAAACTAACAGAGATTTTACTTTTTTTTTTTTTTTTGTATACCAATAAAGTATAGTCCTCAAAAACTAGGCTTTAAACACGAAATACCAACCCAAGCCATCATATTATTGTGATATTCGTATGCAGCATAGATTCAGATCTCATAATGAAAGGGATAAGAGAACTAATTATAAATCCCTCTCATCCAGAAATTCTACAACTAGTGGCACAAATCGCAAAGTGTTGTGAACAATAGGGGAAATCGTATGTATTATTACTTAATCAAAGTGTTCCTTTATATAGGAATTACAATATAAGGATAAAGGGAAAGAGTACAAATACTTATCCTAAAGTAAAAAAAGGAAAACCTTTTGAAGATAAACATGAAGAGAAATAGGGGAATCTATAGATGATCATTGGCTTCTCTTTCTCTTGTCCCACGGCCAGACCACTTTCTCTTAAGACATGGCCGGTCATGTTCCTCAACCAGACAAGCTCTCGGCTTGCCTCGTACATGGCTATGATCTCGGCGTGATTAGATGATGTGGCCACTAATGATTGCTTTGTAAAACGCCAGCATATTGCGGCTCCACTATGTATGAACACATATCCTGTTTGAGATCTAGCCTGGTGTGGGTCAGATAAGTACCCAGCATCTGCATATCCGACCATGCTCTCTCCTGGCCGGTTGGCGTAGAACAAACCGAGATCCTTTGTTCCTTGCAGATATCTGAACAGATGTTTCACTCCGTTCCAGTGCCTTAAGGTCGGACATGAACCAAATCTAGATAGTAAGCTCACGGCAAAGCTTATGTCCGGTCTAGTATGACTAGCCAAGTACATTAAGGCCCCAATGGCACTTAGGTAAGGCACCTCCGATCCGAGTGCTTCCTCGTCCGGTTTCTTAGGTCCGTATGGGTCCTTCTCAAGGTCTAAGGACCTCACGACCATAGGACATGGAAAGGGATGAGCCTGGTCCATATTGAATTGCTTGAGTATCTTTTCTGTATAAGTTTCTTGGTGCACAAGGATTCCATTCTCTTTATACTCAAACTGTAATCCCAAACAAAACTTAATTTTTCCTAAGTCTTTCATCTCGAATTCTTTCTTTAGACATTCAACGGTTTGGGAAATCTCTCCAGAGGTTCCTATTATATTCAGGTCGTCCACATAAACTGACATAATCACATAGCCCTTGCTGTCGAATTTCTTTATGAATATACATGGACTTATTGGATCATTCTTATAACCCTCTTTCACTAGGTACTCAGATAATCTATTGTACCACATTCGACCTGATTGCTTTAAACCATATAAGGCTTTATTCAACTTGATGCAATGTTGTTCTCGAGAACCTTTCTTATCTTTGAGCTCAATGCCCTCTGGAACTTTCATATGTATCTCATTATCCAGTGGTCTGTATAGGTATGCAGTTACTACATCCATTAGGCGTAAGTCAATGTTTTCTTTCACGGCCAGACTGATTAGATATCTCAGTGTAGTTGCATCCACCACAGGGGAGTAAGTCTCCTCATAGTCTATTCCTGGTCTTTGGAGAATCCTTGTGCTACAAGCCGTGCTTTATATCTCACTACTTCTCCTTTCTCGTTTATCTTCCTTACAAAGACCCATTTGTATCCCACTGGTTTGACATCTCTTGGTGTCAAGATTATAGGGCCAAAAACGCCTCTCTTTCTCAGTGATTCTAACTCCACGTTTATAGCTTCTTTCCATTTGATCCAATCTGATCTTAGCATGCATTCTTGTATGGACGTGGGTTCTAAATCCTCATCTTTATCCATGATCTCAAGTGCTACCTTGTATGCAAATAAATCATCAACGTTGATATCTTTTCTGTTCCATTGTTTTCCAGACATTACATGGTCTATAGAGATCTCTTTGTAGTCCGGCTTTTGTGTCCCGTGAAGCCCAGCGTCCCGGACCTCACTTTGAGGAACGGCCGGATCATCGGGTGTGGCCGGTACACTTGGCTCGACCGTCCTGGTCGGCTCGACCGGTCCATCTATGTCCTGGACGGTTTCCTTGATGCTCTCGGATCCAGCACCTTTCTTGGACTTCCGAGGCTGTTTGTCTTTGGAACCAATTGGTCTACCACGTTTTAAACATTGCTTAGACTCTGTAGCCACTTGACATTGTCCATCTTGGACGTCTAATCTTATAGGTGCATTACAAGCCGGGATGTGCGATATTGTTACTCTATTTGGGTCAGCAAATGTATCTGGCAATTTATTAGCTAGCTCTTGAAGATGTATAATCTTTTGGACTTCTAAATCACAATCTCTAGTTCGAGGATCTTGCCAAGATGTTGATGGTCTAAACCATTCTAAATCTTTTGTAATCAACCGGCTGTTATCTCCCCCTAAGGACGGATATGTGGACTCATCAAACTGTGAGTCTTCGTATCTGGCCTTAAACAAATCACCGGTTGTTGGCTCAAGATACTTTATAATGCTTGGGGAATCATATCCTACGTATATTCCCATCCTCCTTTGTGGTCCCATCTTAGTTCTCTGTGGTGGAGCAATTGGAACGTAGACGGCACATCCAATGTCTTGATGTGGAACACGTCTGGCTCATGACCCGTAAGTAGTTGGGATGGTGAATATCTATGCTCACTAGATGGCCTGATGCGAATCAGTTCCGTTGCATGTAAAACCGCATGTCCCCATGCTGATACCAGAAGTTGAGACTTCATAAGAAGTGGCCGGGCTATCAGCTGGATACGTTTAATGAAGGATTCGACCAAGCCGTTCTGTGTATGGACATGTGCCACGGAGTGTTCTACTCTTACGCCCATGGACATACAGTATTCATTAAACGCTTGGGACGTGAACTCACCAGCATTGTCTAGACGTATAGTCTTAAGAGGGAAATCTGGAAAATGTGCTCTCAGCCTTATCATCTGAGCAAGCAGCCGTGCAAAGGCTAGGTTCCGAGTGGATAGTAGACACACATGCGACCATCTGGTCGATGCATCAATGAGAACCATGAAGTATCTAAACGTCCCACAAGGTGGGTGTATTGGTCCACATATGTCTCCTTGAATCCTTTCCAGAAAGTTTAAGGTTTCCTTATTAACCTTGGCTGGTGATGGCCTAATTATGAGTTTCCCTTGTGCACATGCTGCACATGTGAGATTGCGTGGGATCACTCCTTTAAACGTGTGCCCTTGTGAATTCATCATCAATTTTCGCATCATTCCTGTTCTGGGATGGCCAAGCCGGTTATGCCATAAAGTGAATAGCTCAGAGGCATTTTCCTCGATCATACTGATCCTTGCATAGTATAGACCAGTAGACATTGCGGGCATAGTCTCTAGGATCTTCTTATTGCCTTTGGTGATCGAAGTTATGTTAAGGAATTCTTTGTTTCCTTCTTCCCATGTTTCAAGATGGAAACCATTCAGTCTTATATCCTTGAAACTCAATAAGCTTCTTCTAGAGCTTGGGGAATACAAGGCAGTTTTGATCTCTAGGTGAGTGCCCTTGGGCATCAACACATAGGCTTGGCCGTGACCTTCAATCAGGCTAGCCTCACCCGCAATGGTATGTACCTTTGCACTTTGCATTGTGAGATTTATAAAGTACCTTTTGTCTCTAAGTATTGTGTGAATTGTGCCACTATCCACCACAAGTACACTCATCTCATCATTCATTCTATAAATAAAATTTTCTAAACTTTAGAGACTTCATAAGATGTTTTAAAACTCTTATTATTATAAATGTCATTACATAAAATAAAAACACCAAATCAAAGACATAAAGCAATAAGACAATGTGATTCGAAAACTAGTCCTTGAGACAAATCGGATGTCTCAAAATCCATTAGGTCATCTTTGTTGTCCTTGTCGGATTCATTGTCAGCATCATACCCATATCCTTTGTCATCATGAACGTTTTCTTGGATCATGTTTGCCTCCGGATTCTTGTTCTTGAGGCTCTCTTGGTAGAGGTCGCACAAGTGTTTCGGAGTTCTACAATTCTTGGCCCAATGGTTGTCCATCCCGCATCTATGGCATGCAGTCTTGGACGTGTAAGATGGTTTGGATATGCCACCTCGTCCGCGGCCGTAACTGCCTCGACCCCGGCCATAATTGGAACCACGACCACGGTTATTGTGGTTTCCTTTCCGGCCAGTCGAGTAGCCGTCTCGGCCGTTCGAGTTGTCACGTCCACGCCTCTTGAATCCACCACGGCCATTGCCGTATGGTTTCTTGTTGTCTTGGGCGTAGTAGGTCTCTTTGGGATCTTTCTTTTCAACCTCATGGGCTTCGGGTAATGGTGCTGTCCCGACCGGTCTGGCTCCATTATTCTTCATTAGGAGCTCATTGTTTGCCTCGGCCAAGAGTAGACATGAGATCAGATCAGTATATGTGGCGAAACCTTTTGTTCTTTATTGCTCTTGCAACACAGAATTCGACTGATTGAAAGTCGTATAGGTCTTTTCAAGCATCATCATATCAGATACTTCTTCACCACAAAGCTTTAGTATTGAGACAATCTTGAATAAAGCTGAATTGTACTCATCCACAGACTTATAGTCTAAAAATCTTAGGTGCATCCAATCGTGCCTTGCCTTCGGAAGCAACACCATCCTTTGGTGATCATATCTATTCTTTAAAGCATTCCAAAGATCTAGTGGATTCTCAATTGTCATGTACTGATCTTTAAGACCTTCAATGAGATGATGACGCATAAGGCCTAAGGCTCTGTATCTGTTCTTTTCATTCTCATTGTTGTCCTCGGTGATAGTATCACCGAGTCCCTTGGACTTTAGACTAATCCTTGTATCTAGCGCCCACTGCAAGTAATTGTCTCCGGAGAGATTAAGGGCTGCATAGTCTCTGTTTGCTATTTTCGACATCTGAATCACATTATCATATAAGGTATTAGGTTCACAATGTGATTCACGTGGCCGCAGGATATAAGCAAGCTCGGCCACAACATGTCTTACGCATTTATGATGTTCAAAAACAATACTAATCGACCATGATGCTATCAATCATGAACCACACGGCTCTATAGGTTTACTAATGCAATCAACCTAAACTCGTGTGATCTATATGTTGGTCGATTTTGTTACAATCAGTTATGAATGCAATACCATGTTCGGATTCATGTAAAGCAATCTACCTTATACTTACTTCTTTCATAATACCTAGGGTTTCCAATCTTTTAAATTCTTATCAATCTTGTTAAGGTTTCAAGGCCTTAAGTATTTGTATACTTAGTTAGATTATTTCAAACAATCTAACATTCCTAAACCTCAAATCAAGCAAGAAATCAAACAAGCAAGATCAATCTTAAAATCGGATTCTAACTTCTTTTAGGGTTTAGGGTTTTCGATTCCTTCATTAGGGTTTGTCAGGTTTCAGATTTAATCAATCAACATACAATCAAGTTCTAATTGGAATCATATATCTTTCTAGTTTTAAGACTTGTCGATTTTAATCTTCTAGTTTCTTTTAGGGTTTCATCGAGAATATAGTTTCCATAATGATGGATTAGGGTTTTGTTCTTATTCTATGTTCTCAGATTATGTTCATACCTTTGTTTCGCAGAGGTATAGAACCGGACCACCTGAGAATGGATGAAACTTCGAGCTGAGGAGAGTGAACGCTTGCTGCCTCTTATCGGCTCGCGGATGTAGTCGGACGCGAGCTGAGGACGGACGCGAGCTGCGAGCTGTTTCTTGGACGGATGCGTTCTTCTCGTGTTCGAGCTGAGGACGCGATCAGGAAGCTGAGGACGTTCGGTCTTGAGGACGTCTAGGTTTTAGGACGATGGAGAACGTCTAGGGTTTTAGCTTTGAGTCGCCGGTTATAGACTTTTAGGTTTCGATTTAGGTCTCAGGGATTTAGAGGCTATCGTGCTGATAACGTGTTGTGAACAATAGGGGAAATCGTGTGTATTATTACTTAATCAAAGTGTTCCCTTATATAAGGATTACAAGATAAGGATAAAAGGAAAGAGTACAAATCCTTATCCTAAAGTAAAAAAGGAAAACCTCTTAAAGATAAACATGAAGAGAAAAGGAAACTTCTAATCCTAAGGTCGGTCCATGCTTTGGCCGCCTCTCTCTCCTTGTGCGGACGCAGTCTTGGACATGGGCCGGACGCGGTCCGTTCTTCTTTGGTATGGTTACTAGCAATCCACATTGTTCTTAACACAAAGTATATTCTCTCTCAGAAAAGATGTAACCTTACCTTAAGTTTGTAATAATTGAGGTAAGTTTGTAATAATTAAAAAAGGATCTTACTGAGTTATCACGTAATTGGAATACTAATTTTGCTTACATGGCGGCTTGAGATTCAATTGAAAATTTTGTTAGTTTAAAATAAATTGCTAGGGAATATTATATTATATAGTATGTCAATTATAGATCTTTCATTTATTAAATTGAAATTATTATATATTTTTTCCTTAAATAAAAATAACGCAATTACCTAATGTGATCAAGATATATATTACAATTAATGATTTTAAATAATAAATATTTACTAACAATATGTATATTTTCTATCATTTTTGTTTAATTATTTATTATTAAAATAAATTACACAATTACATTAACAATATAATAAAAATATAAATTTTTTTTTGTATATGTTGTATTTTGAATTTTTCAAAACGAGTATAAATTACTAAAACTACTAAAAGTCTCACATAAAGTTTTGTGATCAAGGTTTAATTTTATTTCTATAATAAGATACAATGATTATAAGATCATATGAATAAATAATTTTATTTTAATAGGTATTTATGTTAATATATATATATATATATATATATATATATATTTCATATTGTTTAAATTAAACTATACATCATATGAAAATTCATACTTATATTTTGATATATGCGTTGAACATATATTAGAGAAGTTAATATTTTAATTTTGAAATCATTTTTGTTTTTTTAAAGAATTATAAATTATTGAAAGCACTAAACATTCCACATTAAAAAATAATCATTTGTGTAAAATTTTGTTACACAAATATGCAAATAATCATAAAATCATATGAGTAGAAACCTCATTTAATAAATATCCATTAAAAGTATACTATCTATCTATGTTAATATCATTTAAATTTAATTATATATCATATATGATGGATAATATTGATTGTTTTGATTTATTTACCCTAAAATAATTGCGAATAAACAAGAGCGGTTGTTTGATTTATATGCGCACGCTAATTTATTACATAATAGTAAATGATTTCTTAGTTATTTAATATATAATTATTATTTTATTATTTCATAATATTTAAAAAACATAAAATAAGTAATAAATATAAAATATTTATTCTGCTCAAAGTGCAGATCTTAACCTAAGTATGTATCTCTTTTATAATTTTAAATCTTAAATATTTTCTAAATCTCAGGCCAAAAAACTATAAGAAAATGAAAATAAACTCAAAATCAATATTTATATCGAACAATAACCAAAATTAAAAAAAAAGACACAAAAATGAGAAACATATTGAAGAGGATTGGCACATGAATGTAAACCTCTCATAACTATAATTAACTTTTAAATTGCTAAATCATGATATAAACCGAGCTGCCATAGTTTCATTGTAACCAAATAGCAGACCTGAGATTCTTGGCCAAAACATTAGGTTCTTATGCGATAAGTGATTTTTTGACCTAAAATAATTTTTAAAATGAGATTAGCTCACCAGTAAACAAATTACGTAATTAACACAAAAGTTTTTAAAAAATTGTTTAAGGGCCACAAATATTTATTCGATCAAGAATATAAATTTTATTTTCCATACGATATTTTTTAAATAATTTTCTATAAATTCACTATGCCAGGGCGCATGTCTTATCCTATTCTATAAATAAAGATCAAACCAAAATTACAAGGGCATTTTTGTCATCACAAAATAAATTTTACACAAAGTCTCATTTTTAAAAACGATTCAGGTTTTTTCTATATGGATTCCTTATTTGTTCTCCTCAAAGCTTACCTACTATGTCGGGGGCGACAACAACATCTTCTTTGATCTCCTTCTCGGCAAAACCATCTCATCACTCATTCTCAAAATCTCCACTAGCCATTTCCAAATCTCCATTCCCTTCTCCTTAAAGCCCCAAAAACCCTCCTACCATCGCTGTCATCCTTTCTCCTGCACCGCTGTTCTCAACTAACACATCAACATCGCAAATTCCTCTCATGAAAAACCCACCAAGAATACAACTTTCATCTCCCGATTCGCTCCCGACGAGCCCCGCAAGAGAGCCGACATCCTCATCGAAGCCCTCAAGCATCAAGGCGTCGAAACAGTCTTCGCTTACCCAGGAGGCACATTCATGGAGATCCACCAACTCCACGATCAGCAACGTCCTTCCTCGTCACAAAAAAGGAGGTGTCTTCGCTTCCTAGGGCATTTCTCGTTCCTCTGGTAAATCCGAAATCTGCATCGCCACTTCCGGTACAGGCGCCACCAATCTCGTCAGCGTATTAGCCAACGCGATGCTTGACAGTGTCCCTCTCATCACAATCACTGGACAGGAGGTGCAAACGCTTTTCAAGAGACGCCCATCGTTGAGGTAACGAGGTCTATTACGAAATCATCTTTACTTTTTCTTGTAATTGTTATTAATAGAATAAGATTATACTCGAACTGATATAGATCCGACAAAACTGAACCGTATCCAATCGACAAATTCTAATTTTCCAAAAAATCCAAACTTAACAGATGAAGATCCAAAATAGGCTTGAATATAGTATCCGGAATCTACTAGAAATTAAATAAAAATCCGGGTTCGGTCTGGATCTATGCTAAAGTATATGTTGGGTCATCTTTCTTCGGACCAGCGGATCTCAGTTTGGGTATGGATCCTATCTGAGATTTGATCGGATATCCGAAGTATCTGAAACTTATTGCATATATTAGGTATATTTGAGTGGTAATTTTAGTAATTCAGATAATTATTTTTTTAAGTTTTGGGTTTGATTATAATTTTTGGTTCGGGTAAAATTTTAGACTAAATTTTGGGTATTTTTTAGGGTTTTTGGGTCTGATTTTGGGTATTTTTCGAGTTTTTGAATGAAGTTAGGATACTTCGGATCTTTTTTGGGTTTTCGAATCAAGTTTGGTTACTTCGGATCCTTTTCTAGTTTAAAATAGTCGAACTAATCCGAACTCAAAAGATATCTGAAAATTACAGGTGTTTTATGGATATTAGAATTTTAGATCCGAATCAATCCAGATTCAATCGGAACTGTTCGGGACAAAAAACTTCAAAAACCCTAATTGGGTCCAAATGTCAAGGACTCGGTTTTTGATAATAAGAAGACGCGAATGTCCAAACCTAATTCGACTGACCGGTTAGATTTAGTAAATAGACACGTTCGAGGAAAAAGAAAATTAACATTTATTAGTGATTTGCAACCGCCTCAGATCTCTGTCGATAAATAGAGCATGCGATAAACTGGAACTAAAAGAAAAGAAAAGAGAAAAAACATGGGCTTATTTGTGATATAACCATAAAAGAAAAGTTAAATTAGTTTTGTAGAAAGAGGTTAGAGAGAAGAGGAGAGAAGAGGATGATTTTGGTTATATAATGAATTAGTGTTATAAACCAAAAAGTGGACGACTCATAACCGGCCTGAACCGGTCGTACCGCACCATCTGTATCAGATCATAGTTGGCCATGTTTTTCCTATGCCTTATGTACTTAGGTTTTCATTTTCCTAGTTGTGGTTGTTTTCCTTTTTACCTAAGGATTAGGATTAGGACTATTTCCTTTTTACTATGACGGTCTAAACTTGTATATAAGGCAGCTTCAGGTTGCGCAGGGTGTGATAGATGGATCAAACAGGGAGAGACTTGAAAAGTTCTCTCCGTCCGAAGATAAATCAAATGGTGTTGGTGCAGTAGAGGCGGCGATGTTGTCTTTGTCCGTTGAAGATGAATCGAAAGGGAAGGAAACTGAAAAGGCTATATTGTCTTTGTCCGAAGCTGCCGAAAGGATCGATCCCTCACATTTTGCGGCTTGCCTCGACGAAGTATTGGTAAGTGAAATTCGGATTGATCCGTTTTGTCTAAATTTAGAAATCGAATTTTAATTCTGGTTTGTTTGTTTGTTTGTTTGTTAATAGAATGAGGGTTGGTTTCACCCGGAGGCGCAGATGTTGGAATTAATCAATTACTATGGGAATGTACTTTCCCATGTATCGTTTCAATGGGTCACCATGTTCGAGGAGTATCCTTTATCCAAGCTCATTGATGTATGTGAGCCTTTTGTGAATAATCTAAAAGTCTTGTTAGTTAGGTTAGCTGCTGATGATATCTTTTTCTTTTTGCTTAATTGTAACAGGTTCCGATATCTCTTATTCCTAACCCTGTCTACCAAAAATCTATCGATTTCATCAACACACTTCCGTTTGACACACTACCTGCCTTTGTACTATGGTCCTCTGATCTCATTCTCACTGAATGGCCTCGAGTTGTCAAAGTTGAACAACGTAATTCTAACAAATCTAAGGTTCAATTTTTTTTTTTTGAACTGGTGTGTGTTTTATTCAGTTTTAACTTTTTGTTTTAGACTCCAATGTTCTGTTTTTGTCTGACTTGTAGGTGGCAACATTTGTTGTATTGGCCATGGCATTGCGTACTCAACCTGATGCCTTGACTCTGGTTTTAACAAATATGAAGGAGAGACCTACATATCAAGGCCAGGACAAGCTTCCGCTTATAATTTGGATGATGGCTCAGGTTCATTCTGATAAAACTACCGAGAGGGTCCAAATTTGTGTGTTTTCGTTTAAGTTTCTCAATTTTTAATTGAATGGTGACAGGCCTCCCAAGGTGATTTATCTGCTGGCTTGTTTTCATGGGTACAAACCTTGCTGCCACTAGTCGCTAACGAGTGCTGCAGCTCTCACTCAATTGATCTCATCCTGCAATTTGTTGAGATGTGAGTCACAGTTTTTAATATTTTCTCCCTTCCTCCTCTGCTTGCTTGTCTAAAATCTTGTTTTTCTTTTCATCAGGATTTTGTCCTCGAATCCAGAGGCTCGGGCTGTACTCCTAAACAAACCTCTTAGGCATGGAGTGCGACTGCTTCCACATTGTTTTTTTGAGATGTTGGTGCGGCTTACATTCCCTGCTCCATCCGCTAGAGTAGAGTCAACACAGAGGTTTGAGGCTATTTATCCCTTGTTGAAGGAAGTAGCCCTTGCACCAGATATTACTGCAAACGCACTGAAACAGATATTCACTTTTTCCTTGAAATTAGCTGGTGGACAAGGTATTGGTGGTAACAAATACGAAAACCTCTCTCTCTCTCTCTCTCTCTCTTGGCTTGGTGGTTCTGTTTGAATTCACCACCCTTTGCTTGTTTGTTTACAGGAAATCCTGCTCTAGCCAATGAAGCTACAGCGATCGCCATCAGTGTTTTGACACAAAACGTTGATTGCTTTAAGCAATGGGATGTTCTCTACAAAGAGAATCTTGAAGCTAGCGTTGCTCTTCTTAATAAGCTTGTAGACGAATGGAAGGATCATTCCCTCAAACTTTCATCATCGTCGAGTGATACTCTCACTGTCAAGCATGCTATCAACAGCTTCAGGATGAAGGTAATAATAATGCCTCTCTTAGAATATTCTAAGCTTCTATTAACTAATATCATCTATGACCTCACCTACTATAATATTATTATTTGTCTGTAGAACGAAAAAGCCATCACTGAAAGTGTAGCCAATCCTTCTCTTTACAAAGAAGCTGACCAGTCGTGCAAACTGATCTCAAGGAGACTCTCCCGTGGCATCGGAATAGCACCCTTAACCGCTATGGTTATAGCAGCTGCAGGAGGCGCTGTTGTAGCCGGAGCCGCACATGCTCTAATCTATCTTGCCAGGAGCAAAAAGTCCTCTTAATAGATGCTTATCAGAATATTACTTGTTGGCTTCTTTTAATCCCTTTCTTTGAAGCTATTATGATATATATATATTTTTTTATTTTGTTGTGACAATTACTGAATCCTGTAAAATATCTATACTATTAAAAGAGAAGAAGTCTAAAAAAATCTACTTAAACAATTGTTGGATCTATTCACTAGAAACTTAATATTTAATATTTACCTTAATCAATTAAAAATATATCAATATTATTAATATGATTTTTCCTAATTTTTACTCCTAGAATATTTCTATATCTAACAAACTGATTCCGTTATCAAACGAATTAATTATAATGTGTCTCTATTATTCAAATAATCATCAATATTACATATGTACATCCACACCATCTCACATACTACATCGTCGTAAATTCATAAGTGGTCTAATCAAATTATAAACTGGTCTACATATAGAATCCATTATAACCATCCGAAATGATTTATATAGTGATTTAATATTTTTAACTAATTGTTAATATATATTAACAGCATTTAATTATTCATTAATATTTCCTAGATTTAAATTTGAAACAAGATATGACATACTCAAAAAATATTGATAGGTAGTATCGATTGTGATTCTTATAAAAAAGGGAATAATTCAAGAGTTACTTTCAAAATTACATTAAATTCATTTTACATTATATAATTCCAAATATTGACAAAATAAAATTTGATAAAAACACTTTAGCAAACCATTTGTTTAACAAAAATTATATATACTCCGTTAAATTAATTTCTATAAAGAGTATCAATAATAAAAATTTGTTATTTAAGATAAACTTAAAAACTATTAAATATCATATAAATCTATACTATTAAATTAGTCAAAATCAAGTAAATAAGTCTCATCAACTTAATAAATACAACTCTTATAAAATACACATAAAATATAATAAGAGAGAGTAAGCATGTTCATTCGGGTCTTGGAGTCGGATACATATTGTTTTTTCTCGATTCCGAGTCTTTCGGGTCCTAGACATTTGGATCTAACTAGGCATTTGAATTTTTTTGGTTCATGTTCAAATAAGTTTACTTACTATGACAATTCGGCCCCATAATTCAGATATATGAAATTTTCAGATAGGTAATGGGTTTGAGTATTTAAGACCCAAAAAAATTTAAAGTACCTGAAAATCCAAACAAAATATTTGAATACCAGAAAACCACAAAGTTTATCCGAAATCTGATCGAAGAACCAAAAAACACCCAAAATTTTATTCGAATGCCCAGCATATATTTTTAAACTTTGAAACTTTACTCGAAATCTGAACCAAAAACTGAAAAAAAAATAGTAATACTAAAAACATATTTAATATACCCATATATACTAATATACACAAAATATTTTAGGTACCCGATTGGGACTCTGGTAGGAACTAGACTCGAAACAAGACCTGTAGGTCTAAAAGTACCCAATATGTACTTTTTTTGGACCCGAATCCGAACCAAACATGTATGTTCATGTCGATTTCGGTTTGGTTTCTTAGGTCCCAATATCCCATGTCTAAATAGTTATGTAAGAGTGTATATAAAAAAATCTTAACTTAAGTAATTCATAAGTTATAGTTTTAGACATATTAATTCATATTAAATTTTGTTAATATTCTAGAAAAAATCCGCGCTTCAAAAACACGGGTCAAAATCTAGTTGTTATTTAATTTCGCACCTACTCACGATTATTACTCAAGTAGATTTAACTCACAATTTTTACTCAAGTAGATTTAAGAGAAATTGTGTTGTATAACCACCAAAAAATTTATCATCATGTAATTAGCTTAAAAAAATTGGACCAAGATATTTAATGTATTTTCTACAATATACCAAAGTATCTTTCAATAGAATCGTTTCATTTCGTCTTTTTTTTCTTTGTTCTCTTCCCTGTAATTAACATTTACTTTTTATCTAGTTGTGTAAATATTTGTCCAAAAAAACTAGTGTAAAAATATTATAAATATATATTATTGTTTATATTTGGATTTAGTGATTGAGATTTGTATTATTTATGAGTTGAAGCAATGTTTAGTATTAGGGATTGTAAGTGGGTTTTAATCATATAATAATTCGACCAAAAGGAAGAAAACACTCAATGTATCTATTTAGATAGTATAGTGTAATATTATAAAATATTGTATTTTCTTAATTTTTTTTCAGTTGTGTAAATATTATAAACATATATTACTGTTTATATTTGGATTTAGTGATTGAGATTTAAAGTTTAGTATTTATGGTTTGGGGTAATATTTAGTATTAGGGGTTATAGATAGGTTATAATCCTATACTATTACAGTTTCTACGATAAAAACGAACTTTCCGTAGTTTTTGTCGTAAAGTTTGATTGATGACTTCGAATAACGAGAAACATGAAATGGTTCAGCTATGGTTTTCGGGAGATAGCATTAAAGAGTAGACGAGAATGCATAGATTCGTGTCGTATCGACGTTTTGGGAAAGTTCGATCGCTTCGTAATGACCAATGTGCATGTGCTCGGTCACTATGTAGTGACCAAGCTTAATTCCGAACTAGCGACCGTGGCTTGAGATCGCTAGAGTTTTCGATTGTTTCTTGGGTCATTTTATTTTAGTTGAAGGGCTCAAAACTACGAAGCCCATCATAAAAAAAGAATAATTAGCGTTTAAGATAGGATTCGATTAGGTCAGAAATACTCACCCCTGACCCCTCCTACCCTTGATTGTCACCCATCTGAAACGCTAAAATCACTTTCTTTTCCATTGAACGTTTCTCTCTCAACCATTGCGACGAGTGCTCCCTTCACACTACTAAACTCAACAACTCCTCCGATCTCTGCGTCTCCTTCGCTTTACTATGAAAGCTTGAAGCATTTGATAACTGAAAGACACCTGAAAACCTATAAATAGAAGAGGGTTGAGACTGGAATCTAGCATCTCATACACGGTCTTTAAGATTCTCTTTCGTCAAACCTTAGATCATTTTCCTCCGCTGCAATTGCTACTCAATCTGCTGCTCCACACACCGGCCACCAAATTTTATTTTTAGCTGAGCATTGCTGCCATCAAAGCTTTCAAAACCAGGTACGCTTTAAGTAATAGTTTATATCAAATGCTTCCTTGCTAAATTCTGTATTTAACTCTATGTCTGTCCATCTTGTGAGTTGTATTAAACAGATGGAAACGACAATCACCGGAGGGATACGTACGGTATACGGGCTTTCGTAACCATTTGTAAGGAATACTACATTAAATCCATGTTTTTCGCGTTTCTACTGTTTACAGCTTGAGAGGTGCGGCAACTGAGCTTTTCACATGTGTAGAGACAATGGTAGAGATTCAAAAGAAAGAATTTGTGACAAATGGAGACATACCTCTCCAAGTAAAACGTACGTAACTTTGACTATATTATGATTTTTAACAATATTGTATCATTTAATCGCCTTATTTGATTTTTGTTAAGATCCAGGGAGCTGACTTCCTGAGCAGGATCGTCAGTGTGCTGCAGAAAAATGGATAGCCTTATCTTTCTTGCACCGGCTGCAGCAGAAAGTTGGACAAATCACAGACTTCGCTCCGGTTCAACAAATGTGTCTCACCAAACCTGTGTTATCAGGTTCTGATAAGTCATATTTACTCTCAGCTATAACAATATCCACCTTTTGACTAACAAATCCAACTTAGCGCACAGGTTACGTGTTGAGCTAGCTGGTGACGATGGTGAAGACAGTGATATGTTTGTCGTGTTTTACACAAAAATGACGTAACTCACCTAGATAGAAGCAGCCTCACTGGCTCTTCAGAGGTTCGCTTCCACATTTATCTGACGTTTATGTTAGCACTATCGTTGCTGTCATTAATGGACAAAGCTTAGATGAACTTACTGGCAAGCAATACCTCTTTCAGATTCGATTGACACCCTACAATTTCACTCCCAACCACCTCACCTTCACGGTGTCTGCAATTACTGAAGACGTGGCTGTGAAGACTCATTCAAGGGTAAGCTAAGCTTTCTTCAGTTAACATCCTCAATGATGGTGATCTGAAATTACCGATATACTAATTAGTTTCAGGTGAAAGCATCAACAAGTCCTACAAGCGGCCGGCCAGAGTGACAACCATCCACCTGATTCTGGCATCCCACTGTGAGTGAATCTTAGGAGTGTGTGAAGCCATCGTTCTTACCAAGTTTTCTTCTCATTCGTTGCAAATTCTATCCAATAAGTTTTTCCCTTTGTTTCAGTTTCTCATGTTTATCTTTTTTTTTTAATTCTTCAACAAGTTCCTGCTGAAGAAAATAAAAGTTTCTACTGGGAGCAGTGTTATTTTCATTTTAGTGAAGGGAAGCTTGAAAGCTATTTACATATTTACAAACATTGTCTGTTATCTATATACTTTATACACCTTACATAGATTTTATACTACATATAAAACCAAATTCTCAAAACCCTCACTGAGTCGTATTCTTGAAAAAAGTCAACTCTATTTTACACAAATCAGAGACTTGTGCAAGAAACATATACACAAAGTATTTAGCACCACTATTTAATGGGACTCCATATAAGCCCATTTAAAAGCTACGTCTATGTTTATTTAATCTTACAAAGTGTCGATAACGAATTGGTCTTTAATAATTACTAGGTGACCGGACATAAGAACATGACCGGCCCGCACCCTGTGTTTCCTCTCGGTCCGCACCTCACGAGAGGGAACACAGTAATGTCAGTATGAAGAGACAGATATTGTGTGTATGTATAATTGCAACGTCACAAAATATTTTGTGTGTTTACGAAGATACTTTCATTCAAAAAATGGAATAAATAGTGTATAGTTTTAGAAGTAACAGATTTTATATTATTATTAATTAGATGATTTCAACTTGCGCAAGTAATCCATATTGTGAATAAGTGATTTGCATATTTAATGATTTCAACTTGCGCAAGTAATCTATATTAGAAAGTTAAGTTATTAAAAACAATTTTTGTCAATAAGTTATTTGCATATTTAATGATTTCAACTTGCGCAAGTAATTCATATTAGAAAGGTAAGTTATTAAAAACAAACAACTTAATTAGTAGGGGTGGGCACTTTATCCGATATCCGAAGTGGCACCCAAACCCGATCCGAAAATGCATGTCAAGTTTTTTTATTTAAAAAATTAACAAAAAATTACATCCAAATTTTTTTTAAAAAAAAAACTAAATTAATGCCTTTTTAGTTTTAAATTTTTATGTCTAAATCTATTAACCATTCAATCTATTAAAAATAAAAAATTAGTTAACTGAAAGTTATATTTTTAAATATAAGAAACTTGAGAAATGAAAATTTTAATTTTTTTTTTCAAAATCTAAATATCCGAACCCGATCTGAAATAACCGAATCTGAACTAAAAATACTCGAACCCGACCCAAAGTACAGAAATACCCGAACGGGTTCTACACCTCTATACCGAAATACTCTAAAATCCAAAATACCCGACCCGAACCCGAACGGGTACCCGAACGTCCACCCCTACTAATTAGAAACATTATAATATTTTATAAGCAAATGTAATTAATATGATATCAACATGCAAGTTTACTGTTTGAATAATAAGGAAAGTTTTTAATATTTGTCTTAGTTCTAAATCTTGTCCACTGCTAAACTAAATCGATAATTATTATCCCCTAGCTATATATGGGCTTAACGAAATCGACAATAGTTTTGGGCTTGTCTACATAAGCGATTGATTAAAATAAATGAAAAATAAAATTCAAAAAAATCGACCAATAGAATTATAATAATTTTTCTGAGAAGCTCTATATTAATGTCATGTCAGCAGAAATCACTAAAGTGACTTCTCTTTTAATGTATAAGAGGATTGTATATGTGTCGTAATTCTTTATTTAGGTGAATAATATTATTTTTCCATAAATAATAAACAAACATTTATGTAGACATATTAAAAGAAAATATAAAAAAATCAAAATATTATCCATAAATAATATAAATTATGAAGTACATTTCTCGATAAAGAAAACAAATTCAATTAGAAACGTGCAAAAAATTAAATAAATTTTGTAAGCAATTTGACGGGTTAACATCATTTGACAGATTTATAAATTTCTAAATTTTCTTGAACATGAAATAATATTAAATTGACATACCGTCATCGGTCTCCTAACTCATCACAACCCATCTGGCAAATACAAAAAATAAATAATTGTAACAGTTTATATATTTTAAAATTTGTATTTGAAAAAAAGTAGATTAAAATTGCGTACCGTGACTACGGAATATTCTGAAAAATTAGTTTGTATACAACATTCAATGTTTTTGTCTTCGGCTTCCCTTCTTTACCAATTATTAGGATTTTTAATCTAGATCTCGACTTAACTCTTGAAAGTGCAACTTTGCCTTGCATTTTGTAAGCATTTTATAAATTATTTTAAAATTATGATAAATTTATTCTTTAAACAACGATAAATAATTTAAAAATAATATTAATAAACATTTTTGGATTTTGTAATATTTAAAATAGTTAGTATATAATTATATTCGAACACAGTTCATCAAGTAGATGATAAAACTATTATAATTATCTTATATAAAATTTCGTTCATTTTATTTTATAGGTTATAAATATTAAAAGTAATAAATAAAACATTATTAGTCTTTCAATAATTTCGAGAATAGTTTCCATAAATTGTTATTTGTAATATTCGTTAGATTATATGGCAAGTGATGTTAAACGTCAATAAGTTAAACAATTCTTCCATATTTGAAAAACATATATATATATATATATAACAATGACAAATTAAATGGTAGAGTATGTAAACACTTGTTTTCTACCAGCGTGAGTTAGAACACCGCCGTATTTAAGAATCATAAGGGCCTCTACAGGTCTTTATTCTTCGCCTTCACCATCCCACTTCAGCGGCTTCAGTTGAACCTTCCTGTATATCCCTGAGAAATTTCCTCCGTGCGCCATTCCAAAAGGTTCTCTTTTGTGAGAAAATGACCTCATAAATTAAATAAAAAATGCATAATGCTAGCTTACTTATAAGATAGTATATTCAACAAAAAATAATGATATAAGATAGTATTACTAAATGATACTATGTAATACTTTCTCGGACAATATTCAACAAAGAGAGAGAAAGTACTAAAGAACCTCTTCAAGAATTGCTTTAACTTGGCGAAGCTTCTCAGTATGTTCAATCAAGGTTTTCTGGATCACTATCACTCTCACGACCTTGTCTACATATAAAAAAAGGAAGACCATATTGTCGTTACCAGTATTCAACACATGGAAAAGATAGACCAGACATGCTTGAAGACAAAACACAAAGAGTTGAGTTCAGGGTTATAAAGATGAGGAGCTTTTGCGTCTAAATACATTTTTCTTAGCACACAAGCAGCATTGTCGTAATACCTTAATAGTATGAAAGGAGAGATTTGTGAATAATACTTTAAAGAATGAAAAGAGACTGTTTGTATTTTAAGACATTGGATGTCTCCTATATATACACAGTCGATTTATTCTCATATTAATGATTTTAATATTTTGCACAATAAATAATAAAATCGTTTAAAGAAAGATATTAAATGTGTATTGTCAAAAAATGATTTGCATATGATATGATTTTAACTTGCGCAAGTAATCCATATTAGAAAGTTAAGTTATTAAAAACAAACAACCTAATTAGAAACATTAAAATATTTTGTAAGCAATATAATAAATATGATATCAACATGCGCAAGTTTACCGTTTGAATAATAAGGAAATTTTTTAATATTTGTCTTAATTCTAAATCTTGCCCAAGGGTAAACTAAATCGATAAAATTTAATGATTTCAACTTGCGCAAGTAATCCATACTGTGAATAAGTGATTTGCATATTTAATGATTTCAACTTGCGCAAGTAGTCTATATTAGAAAGGTAAGTTATTAAAAACAATTTTTTTCAATAAGTTATTTGCATATTTAATGATTTCAACTTGCGCAAGTAATCCATATTAGAAAGGTAAGTTATTAAAAACAAACAACCTAATTAGTAGGGGTGGACACTTTACCCGATATCCGAAGTGGCACCCGAACCCGATCCGAATAACCCGAACTGAAATCCGAACCGAAGTAGCAAAATACCCGAACGGGTATTGAATAAGGAGAGATTGGATACCCGAACGGGTATTGAATAAGGAGAGATTGGATACCCGAATCCGAACGGATAATACCCGAACCCGAATGGATATCCGAAGATAACCGAACATATGTATAATTAACCTTATATTTTTAGTTTACATCTCTCATTTTATATAAAATATTTATATTGATACTAAATATATTTTAAGTTCATATGATATACATACAATTACGAAAAAAATGATTTGCTACTCACTTAAAATGCATGTCAAGTTTTTTATTTAAAAAATTAACAAAAAGTTACATCCGAAATTTTAAAAAAATAACTAAATTAATGCATTTTTAGTTTTAAAATGTTATGTCCAAATCTATTAACTATTCAATCTATTAAAAATAAAAAATTAGTTAACTGAAAGTTATATTTTTAAATATAAGAAACTTGAGAAATGAAAATTTTAATTTTTTTTTTCAAAATCTAAATATCCGAACCAGATCCGAAATAACCGAATCCGAACTAAAAATATCCAAACCCGACCCGAATGAAAGAAATACCCGAACGGGTTCTACACCTCTATACCGAAATACCCGAAAATCCGAAATATCCGACCCGAACGGGTACCCAAGGCTAAACTAAATCGATAATTATTATCCCCTAGCTATATATGGGCTTAACGAAATCGACAATAGTTTTGGGCTTGTCTACATAAGCGATTGATTAAAATAAATGAAAAAGAAAAATTCAAAAAAACCAGCCAATAGAATTATAACGTTTTTCCTGAGAAGCTCTATATGAGTGCCACCTCAGCAGAAATCACTAAAGTGAGTTCTCTTTTAATGTATAGGAGGATATTAATTATTTTTACACTTTATAATTAATTGACATTATATATTTGAATATATTATTTAACTTTAATAAAAACCTCAATGCATAAAGATAATTTATAGTATTACTTTTAATATTTGTATATTTTTCTTCTCTCTATTCAATACTATTAAAATTTAGATTTTATATAAATTAAATACTATAATTTTATACTTTTTATTGATATACATTGTGTTTCTTTTTTAAAGAATGGAAATGTGATTCCAAAACGGAATCGTAAGCTTCCAACGTGGTTTTAAATAGAATATTTTAGATGCGTTTTGAAAACGAAATTCCATAAGTTTTCACAAAGTTCCGATTCCGATTCTAGTTCCGAAACAGAAAACGAACGTCTGATGAAGCTTCCGTGCAACGTAGCTTATGCCCTCGTCCATAACCAGGCATATGCAAATATCTGTAACAACACAAGATTAAGAACAACTTCACTTACAAATGTTTCCTCCATAAATTAAGCAACACCAACGACATCCAGAACCCCGCGCTTGCGCGGAGACTCCGCCCCGAGTAATAAAAATCCAATACTTGTGGCACTGAATGTTACATGTAAGATCAGGATCAACTTTTGTTTTCTAGGGCACGTAAAAGGAATCTATAGCAACCACTCATATTAATTATATATGGTCAATCTTCAATTTTGATTGGCAGTGAGTTGTTTAAAGAGAGACTCTTTAGCCTTTCTCAGACACTAAAGGTAAGACTCTCCTTTTCTCTATCGTTTACTTTTGGCCCGATTACATGCAATAAAATATCAAGACTTAGCGATTTTCTTTATCTTCTTTCACTTTCTCTTTATAAATATTTACTTTATATTTCTGTATACTTCTGTATATTTCTGTCTACTTGGGTCATCTATATCATTGTTTTCATCAGAGCCGTGCTTAAATTTTTTTTTTTTTTTTGGTATAACGTGCTTAAATTATTTGTTACCAAGTATAATAAAACTACCGTCAGTTAATGTTTTACAGTAAACTAAAAAAATAATTTATATAAAACTATGATACAAAATGCGGTAATTTATATAAAAATTATGGACATTATTTGTTTATGTAGGTAAAAAAGGAATAAAATTTGACTACCAAATAAGAAGATAAAGAATAATATAACTAAATGTAGTGAAAATAAAATATAAACACATACAAAGAAACAAAGAATATTTTTTTTAAGAAGAAACATATTTTAATTTAGATTATTTTGTGAAAAATTCTAACAAAATAACTTTACACCATATAAAAATTATATTTGTTTGAAATCAAACTGATGCTCTAAGCCATTGTTTTAAATAAAAAAAACAATGGCTTAAGACGTCAGTTTGACTATTTTATTAATTGAGCAGACACAATTATGGTCTTCAATAGACTTGCACATCAATGAAATTGTTTGTATCGTCCCGATCGCTACAGCTAAAGAGCCTCTCACGTCCACTCTCTCAGCTCGTAGGCTCTATTTCGTGTGATTGACAATATGTTAATTTTTCGAAGGTTCATAAGTCTTATTTACTGACTCTTCAATCACCACATGAGTTTTTCATGTGCTTTGGCATCACTCAGACGATATCATGAATTACTTTCCGATAGGTCACCCCTTCTACTATATCAGTTCAAGCATGCTTAACTCTCGAGTTCTGAACAGATGTGTGTTCGAAGAGGTAAGCGCACTTTGGTGACATAGATAGTCAAATAATTTTTCTTAATTAAGCCTTTCGATACAATACAAACCGGAATGTTACAATTCACCTATTCTCAAAAAACGCAACATCCTCGTTGTGCCCCAAGGTCGTTGCCCATGTTTGTGTGAGCCTTCACTGACTCCACACTCGTCTGGGTTCAGCTATGATACCACTTGTAACCTCCCCCCCAACTGCCACGGCTTATGGGCCTTCCACGCATGCTCTCTCGACCTGTGGGTCCCATTACGTGCGACAGGAGGTATGTTAATTTTTCAGAAGTTCATTAGTCTTGTTTACTGACCCTGCAATCACCACATAACTTTTCCTTATTTGCACCATATCGTGAATCACTTCACAATAGATCATCTAGTCTTCTATTATTCAGTTCACACACACTTAACTATGGAGTTCTAAATGAATGTGTATCCGAAAAAATAAGTACACTTTGATGATATAGATAACCAAACTAATTCTCTTAAGCTTTTTCATATACTACAAACCGAGATGTTACAATATCTTCAATACTATTATTGATATTGCATAAGATTTTCTTCTGTGCAAATATGGAAACCTCTGCTTTGTAATTCTGTAGAACCGAGACTTTTTTTTCCTTGTTATCGAGTTCTCAGGCTGATATTTAGAACTATCCATGTGAATTTTGGAACGGTCAAACATTTTACAATCAGTAAAAGGATTGATCATGCATTTATAGTCTTAAAAGAAAACTATTATACCTCAAAACGGTTTCCAAGACCGTCAGTTAGTATAGTCTTTAGTTTTTGTTACCTTTAATTAGTGTAACAATGGAATACATCATATACAATTAAATAAATGATTTTAACCCTATTTTGGGCGTTTAATATCTCTCCACAGTAAGCAATTAGCCATTTTGTTGGAATCTCTCTAATTTTTCCTTTCCGTTTTTTTTTACCTACTATTGAAGGACAGTTTCTTAACTACTACTTGTTTAATTTTTATTTTTAAAGAAATAATACTACTAATATATATTCAAAAAAATATTTTAATTTTTTTTCTCTAATAATAGCTTCTTCTTCAGTTAATAGTGGTAGAATGTAACATGGCCATGGGATGAAAATGATACATCACGGCTAAAAATCAGAAGAGATAGTATGACTTCCTGGCCATTTGTCATATCTAAAAAGGTTTTTATTACTTTTCACGAAACATACTAATCAGTTGTATGAAATACCCTTATTACATCTTTAAAACTGTTTGATGATGTTCTTGAAATATTTTGAAAATCGTTATAGTTTGAAAACCAAAACATCAAAAGGCTATTTAAAATGTATCATATCTCATGCTTTTTATTGTGAAATATAACTTTAAATTTTTTTTTTCCTTTTTTGTTTACTTTATTGTATTAGTAGTTTGAATTCCTGTACGGATCCGATTTGAATGTCATTCATTTTAATTTATACTAGAAATTGATCCATGCATCCGCGCGGATATTGATTTTTACATTTTTATACATTGATATTTATTTTTCACAATTATTGTTATATATTTTAGATGAGTCGTAATATAAATAATTGCATTCAAAAGACCTGAACCGAATAAGGTAATATGGTTATTTTTGGTACAAATATCCGAACTTGTCTCAGATATATTTGTTATTTAGATATTTTTAGGTTCCTATACATCAGAACTGAACTCATCCAGACCGAGAAGAACTCAACTCAAAACCCATAGATAAATTTATAATATTTAAGTGGGGCCTAATTTTAAAAAAATACCCGAAAAGAACAACATGTACCTAAATGGATAGCCAATGTTCATGCCTAACTAATTTTATAAAGTAATAAAAATGATTTTTTCTATGTGTTTGACCAAATTAAATGAAATAGAAAGAATTTTTTATTTAGTGAAATAATTATATGGAGTGAAAAATTAAGTGGCAATAAATGTAATACATTTTTATTATTTTGACTTAAGTTATTATTTTATTCACAAAAACATGTCTTTCAATTATGTTTTTGGCTACGTAATTTTTCACCAATTGAAACTAAAATAAATAAAAAGGTTTTAGTAAAACAAACTAAACTAAAAGTTTAACCATATGAAAAATCCAGTTATTTTACATTTTTATTTTATAATTGGCACAAAGTTAATGTTTATCAACTAATAAATAAAAATATGCACTATTATTATTATGATAATATAATTAATGATGTGATATATTGTTAAGATAATATAATTAATGAAATTGTTAAACTGAGTGAAATATGGAAAGACAATTAATGTAATTATACTAATGAAACTATTAAAAGAACACTCTACTTCTTTTTTTGTACTGATATAAATCTTTTCAAACAATTCTCATTTATACTCATATCCATGTTTCCGAACAATACGAAAAATACTTCAGTTTTAATAATATATATTACTTTTCGGTGATTATTTATCTATAGTATTGATATTAATTATTAGAAATAAAATACTAAAAATAATTGGTCAACTTACAAATTAATTCAAATATTTACACAAATGAATTCAATTTTTTTACTGTTACTCACTTTTACATAAACCAAAATGTCGATAACAAATAAACAAAAATAAGATTCATTCTCATTTAATATAATGTAACTTAAAATATTATCCACACGGGCTAAACACATGTTTTATTTGTTTTTTATTTGAATATTTTTCAAAAATTTAGTAGTATATATTATAAAATATACCGTATAAATGTGAAGCAAGATTGTAGGAAATTACTATTTTGTGTTTATTATAATTTTTTTAATTTTTTCAGTCTTTCTTTGAAAATCTCAGTTTAACTGATCTATTTTCTGTCAAATTTTTAATATTATAATATTATTTTAATGAAATATATCGATAATGTTTTAATTCCAGCGACATTCTTACTAATAACAGAGGTATGTAATGTTAGTTCTATATTACATTCTAAATTAATAGATTCTATATGAAAATTTCCTAAAATATTGTACAGATAAATTTAAAATTACATATGATTTAAATTTATAGCTTCTTCTTATAAGTTTCCTTAGATTTCCTTTTAGTTTATCTACCGTCTTATTGCACTTATAGTTTTCAATAATTGGTTCCTTATCAATTTATTATGATACATTCAAAACATATACACAATTTTAGATTCAATAGTTGTCGAAATTATATTTTCACTGAAAACTTGAGCTGTTTAGAAATAAATTTGTACAATGAAGATATATCTAATTTTAACATTTCATGATTTTTAAATGTTACTTTCCCGTTTCTCAAAGATAATGGTCAGAATTTTTACACATAAACAATATTGATGATCAATATAAATGTTCACTTTTAAACTGAATAATTTTAATGACATTCAACCAATAACAATTCAAAACTAAAATTATTTTCCATCAATACTTCTTGATATCCAAATGTGTTATCATCTACTAATAAAATCTATGTCGAAAAACTAAAAAAAATATCTTTAGGAAGAAAGCAAAAACAAAAAAAAGAAGCTAAGAACTCATCTTTTAAAGACAGATAAAGTATTTTTTTTAACAACAATAAAGTCTTTTTCTCATTGATCATTTTTCAAATTGTGTCGTTTAATTGTATTGTGGAAAACATTATTTCAAGTTTATCTCCTTTTTGGTTGTGTTTCCATTATAGATATCAACCCAAAATCTTGGTTACAAGTAAATAAAGCATAATGATGAATGCATGACGAAGGAATCCAAATCAAATTCGATTTAACTGTTGATGTACTAGTTCGAGGAGTACTACAAAAAGTAGTACGTAATGTGTTGTATGAAGCTGGAGCAATATTGGAGTTCGTGTATTGGTTGCTTGAATTTGAAAATGAAAAAAAAGAATATATGTGTACAAATGGATGTTTTCCATTAAGCAAAAGAAAATTTGTCTAAAGACGAAGTTTGTCATTAAGGAAAAATGAAGTTTTTTTAAAAGGAAACAGAAAATTAACAAGGAGATTTGGAGATTTTTATTTGGGAAGAGAGCCACGAAATCCACCTAGTATAACTAGGTTGGGGGATTTGTATGGGATTAACACAGAGAGAAGTATTTTTAGCAAAAGGAGTTTTCATTACTTGTATGGTGAATGGAATATAAATGGCTAAAGAAGAGAGAGTTTCTTAGGACCATGTATTAGATCATAGAAACATGTGAGTTTAGTGTTTTCCTGATTAAGTAGAACTTATAAGTTTACTTGGAAGAGATCTAGTAAAGACATATTTCTTTGTTGAAAAATTATTTGAGTTCTTTGTGTTCATCTGTCGTAATAATTTTTGGTACATTACTCGTACTACTATATATCAGACCCGTCTTGCACTTTCGTTAACTACTACTGTGACAACAAGGTGCCCGTATATGCACAAATAAATATGTAATTGGTAAATCTTTGGCCATTTGCCGAAACATATATAGCTTTTCCTTAATGATATAGATATATATATATGTAAATTAGATATAAGGTAGTGATGGATCACATGATCGAGAGTAACTTCCATCATCCATTGTCCCCTTTTTCTTCCCTAACACTGTCTTTTCATTCCCTTCTATTCTAAGGGCATTGTCACTTTCTCTTTTAAATCTAACCAAACTTGGCCTCTTCTTCTTGTTTATTTTCTCCCAATCATTAGAAATAATTAAACTTCCATTTATATGATATAGTTAATAGCTAATTTTATATTTACAAAACTTCATGATTTATAACTTTTGATTCGATATTATAAAATTATGAGCATATATACGGGTTGCAAAATTAATCTTTGACTCTAATACACATATATTCATATCAGTTGTTGTTGATAAAAATAAATGAGTAATACGAGTACTTATAAATAATTTCTGAATGTAAATAGATTTCTAGAAGGTGGAAGACAAGGAGATATACATGACAATAATGAAGCTAACTTGTGTAAGGACCACATATTTATATGGACATCGAAACTAAAACAAATCTCTGTCATAAGGATATAAACTATAAGAGACGATGTTACTTATTATCAAATAGTTTATATTGTAGAAAGAATTAGATCGAGATTTAATCTATATTTTTTGGAAAAAATCTAACAAGAGGGGACAATCAAAGATCCATCCCACATGGGATTCAGAAAATATGTAAATTGGTGAAAAAGCTGAACAAAGAAAACAACATTTGGAAAATGATGGCTCTCTTTGATCTCTTTCTCTCACACAAATACCAATATGATTGATTCTATATACACATATTATGTGTGTAAGCATATACATATGTATGTATAAATACACTGATGATACACATAGATATAATATATATGAGTATACAAAGACAAATGTGAAAAGACAAATGTTAAGGTTGTGTCACTATGGGCAAGATTGCTATGCATTGATGCATCTAATCAGTTGCCATTATCTTCCAGTTTTCAGAGACATCTCTTTCCTTCTGGTGAATTCAACGTTGTGATTATACATTTCCTTTCTTTCTTTTGTATGTACGCAGAGACACACTCATTATGTTCATACACGTACGTCAGTGACTGTACGACAAATATATATCTTTGTATATACACTACATTTTACTAAATCAATTGATTGTCTTAAACATGGAGTATTCATTCTTTTTGGTTTCATAAGAGATGATTTTTTTTTAAGATGTTAAATTTATAGGTCAACAAAAGGAAAAAAATATTTACAAAATGTTCTAAAAACTATACGAGTAGAAACTTAAAGGCTAAAACGGATACCAAATAGAGTTTAGCATAGATTGTAGCTTTCGCTTCGCAGAGCCGAGTAACAAAAACAACCAAAACTACATTCATCAGGTCGTCGTGCATCTGGTCTGAGTTGAGGCGCAGACGTACGATGCGAGTGTGTATATATTTCTTGATGGTTCAGAAGATAATTGGTTATGTTTTGCGTCAAGTTCTTCTTTGAAATTTTATCAATTTTGAGCATGTAATTATTATTCACTACCAAGAGGGTTGGTCTAGTGGTTTCGTGGAAGTTCAGCTCCCTAAGTTTGACTCTCGTTGGGAGGGGATTAGGGAACCAGCTTTTGTTCTTGGCCTCAGAAATTAGTCGGATCTTTACGGTCCCGTTGACCCGGATTATATAAAGAGAAGTATTATTAACTACAAGGATGTTATTTGGAATCCCAAAATGATTTGAGAAAATACTTTTCTTTAAATTACGTTAATAAATTAAAATATATTACTATTTATATTCTTCTGTCTTTTTTTTGTTTCGAAATGTCTTAATTAGCAATCTAGAAACAGGTCTTTTGAGTATTTAGAAGCATATCAAAGGATTAGAAAACCGCATTGGATGATACTGGATAATGATAAGGAAGTGATATTTGTAACTTGTAAGCACTAAGCAACAATATTTCAATTTCACTTTGATTAACAAATATATATTTTGGAGTTTGTGTGTAGAGAAAGGTCTAAGAAGAAGAAGTTGAAAACAAGTGGATACTCCGACTCCCTCCCACCCGTTGTTGTCTTTGTAATTCTGTCATCAATTATTCATTTTGTTATATATAACCCGATCGATAGTGGTTTTTGTTTGATCCATTTGCTTCTATCTTTCATTATCAAAGGTTCTTATCATCAAAAACATGAGTCATGGCCCCTACAGTTTCACTACATCTTGTTACTATATATAAGTTCTATAGTACATTGATTAATTACAGTCCAATATGATTTCTGAGCTTTTTTGTTGACTTAATAATTGATCCGCAAGGGCACAGACTTTATCGCAGTAGAAATCATCTTCTTTTTCGCGTAAAAAAAAAATGTAAACGTGCAAGTAAATATTCTACCAAATTTTCTTCGTAATATAAATATTATTTAGTTTTTCTTTTCGTACAAGTATGTGTATTTTTTCTTTGGACTTCGATATATAGTAGTAACTTCGGATCTTTTTCCTCTCAAGTAACGATGAGATTAGTCTCTCAGTTAAAAACAAACTTTTTTTTTCAGAAGTAAACAGACTTGGCTATATGTAGAGATGTCAAACAGGTTTACCCATCCAGTTCCGTCCGTCGTCGAGCAGATCACAGCGGACATGTTCCGTGTGGACTGCGGTTCTTAAAATACCGGACCAAACCCGTACCATAGAATATATAGGCCTTCGCGGACCGTTCTGTGGGACGCTTCTTTTTCAAACCGTCTGCTACAGCTTCTTTCATGAATGTTCAAGTAGAAGAGTTGTGTAGGAGAGTTAAAGAGAGCTTATTAAGATTTACTAAAGCATTATCAAAATCAATACCACAAATCTCTGTTTGTGCTTGCTTTCTTGAGTTAAAAGTATTCTTTTGTTATCAACATAAGATTTTGTTAAGTTCGAATCTGATTGACTTGTTGTCTTTGTAATAATTTGGTTCAAGTGTTGTATGTCTTCATCAAACCATCTCTCTTTTTAATTATTTGGATTGCAAAAAAATCCGTGAATTACTTTACCAAATTATACAAGTGACGTGATATACAACTAACTTTTTTCCTAAACAACACAATTGTAACCAAATTTAATTTAAGAAAAACACCACTTCACAATACTGAAAACAAAACCAATCAACTTAAACAAGAAATATCACATTGTAATAAAGCAATTCATAGTTGTGTATAATAAAAAAAAAGAAAAAAACAAATCAAAACACCACCAGAGCTCGAATCGTCATTGCTGAAGTTGGAGTCGTCATCGCCGGAGCTCGAATAATCATCACCGGAGCTCGAATCATCATCGCCGAAACTCCTTATGTTTTCTGGAGGAAAAGTCACAAGAATCGTTTTCTTTTCATTCTCTTTCTCGTTTTTTTAGGTAAAATAAGACATGGAGAAAAAAATGTGGGTCCATTTAATCCCGCTTAACCCGTTTCGGCCCATCCTGCAAAAGGCCCAGTCCCGCGAAGATCCATCCCGCGAGACCCGCAAATTTACGGGCCTAGAAAACCTCGTCCCAATACCGTTTTGCGACAGTCGTTTACGGGCCAGGTACGCGGTACAGATCCATGATTGCTATCTCTAGCTATATGTTTTATTCATAAAGTTCTACTTAGCTTGTATCAATCCAGGGTCTTACTTTTCAATTTTTCTAAAACAATGTGTTTTACTTTATTTTATGCATCAATGATTATAAAATATACTATTTTCTTAAACATGAAATTGAACGATAAAACCTAAAGAGTACTGCAAAAGGGATTCCGCAAGTATTTTGCCAATCAACAAAAGTTGCAGACGGTCACTGACAAAAATACAAAGAAAAATTTCATTAAGTGAAAAAATGAGTTTTGATAGATTATTTACAAATCAACACTTCATATTATAAAATAATAAATAATATGATAGTACCATTTTATTTTTTAATTAAATGGCAATAAAATTATAATGATAAATAATTATGATGTAAATAAAATTACACTGTAATTTGTTTTATAATATTATAAGATGCCAATTTATTACTAAAGTGTATTGAAAATAAGCTAAATACTTATAATAAGAAGTAAAATATTTTAAATAAATTTAGATTTTTAGATTTTGTAATATTAGTTTAATTATTGATATTTTTTATTATAATAAAGTACTATATACAATATTTAATCAAACTAATATGTATTTCGCAATTCCACAAATCTGCAAATTTTAAATATGTTTCTGCAGTTTAAATAATTTTTAATGTAATTTTGCAATTAAACGATTTTTATCGGTCAAAACCTTATCTTTCCGAAAAAAAAAACAAATCACTGAGATGTAGCAACTCCACACGTAGGAGTGTTAAAATGAGTTATATCTTATGAGCTGGCTCAGCTCAACTTGACTTTTCATGAGCATGATCTCTGTTTTCAGGCTCATTTAATAAATAAGCTTATTGATCGAGCTTAAATTAGATCACAAGTTTTTTTTTTTTTTTTTGTCGACAATATTATAGACTCATATTGACCCTGTAAACCAAATTGGGAGATGTTGATCCATGTGAACGACGAAAGACGGCTGAATCCTGACATTGCGTGCTAGGCTATCCGCCTTCATATTTTGCGTTCTTGGTACATGAATGATCTCTGATCGTATGAAACTCTCCTTCAGGTTCTGAATATCTTCCAAATAACTTGCAAAAGCTGGCCATTCTTCTGGTTCCGAAACCATCTTCACCAATTGAGAACAATCCGTTGCAAATGTAACCTGAAATTGTCTTAAATTTCGCATACATTCCATAGCCCATAATAGCGCCTCCATCTCTGCATGCAAGGGGGTTAAAGTAGCCCGGACGTTCCTTGCTCCCATCAGTCCCTCAAAGCCTTCTAAAGAACTAAACCAACCTTGACCAGAGAAAGTATTACCCTCTTTCCACGAGCCATCTGTAAAACACCATCGTCCGGGAATTGACGGAAGAGACGTAACATGTACCTGTGTTCCCGTTTTCTGTTCATTCAAAAGTTGTGCCTCTGCCCAGAGTGTCGATTCCGTTTCTGCCAACTTAAGAATATACTTAGGATCCATATCCAAATTACTAAAGACCTTATTATTTCTTCCTTTCCAAATATACCATAGTATCCAAGCAAACTGATGATCCTTCATCTGCGGGACAACCCGCCAAAAAAGATGATCCATGTTCGTAAAAAGAGAACTCGTTGGGAAGACGGCTGGATTTGTTGGAATCATTGAAAGAGCCCAAACCTGACGTGCTGGGGGACATTCAAAAAATACATGATTAATCGACTCCTCCTCCGCTCCACATCTTGCACAACATATCTCCCCTTGCATTCCTCGCGCCTTCAGATTCTTCTTAACTGCCACACACCCTGAAACCAATTGCCAAAGAAAATGTTTTATTTTTGGTGGGCACCTGATTTTCCAACAAAAAGCCTTGAGGACGTCAACTGTTGGTCCCATCAATAATGGTGGTCGTTCTCTGTCCGGATAAATTCGCTCCACCTGGTATCCTGATTTAACCGTGAATTTTCCATTGTGTGTGAAATGCCATCCGTATCTATCGACCATCTGATGTCTGCTCAGTGGTACACTTTCTATGATTTTCACATCCTGAGGGTCTACCAAATCCCGTAGGACCTGCGAATTCCATTGTCGTGAAGTGGGATAATAAGTGAAGCCACTGTGAGATCGGGATACAAATGATGTTGATTTTTATTGGCTGGTCTCGGGCGAGTGGTTGGGAGCCAAAGATCGTTCCATACTAATATAGAAGATCCTGTTCCCACCCGTTTGATTAGTCCTTTGCTTACCAGAGATCTAGCAGATACAATACTCCTCCAACCATATGACGGAGAGTATGAACGGATCGGTTCAAGAGGTGAGACATGCCGAAAATACCTCCCCTTGAAAACTCTAGAGAATAAAGTGTTTGGCTTTTCTATCAGCCTCCATAACTGCTTACCAAGCATTGCGGTATTGAAGTCTGTTATATCCTTAAAACCTAAACCCCCTTCTTCCTTACTGACGCAAACTTTATCCCATGATTTCCAATGCATATCTCTTGAACTACCCCCAGGACTCCACCAGAATTGTGCCACCGCACTCGTCAGTTTTTTTGTGGTTGCCTTAGGTAAACGGTAACACGACATCGTACGATTCGGCAATCCCGTAATCACTGATTTAATAATCACTTCTTTTCCTCCTTTCGTGAAAAACTTAAAAGTCCAACCGTTGACCCTGCTATTTAGACGATCCTGCACAAAGCCAAAAACTTGAATCTTGGAGCCCCCAATATTTTCCGGTAATCCTAGATAAGATCCCATTCCCCCCAAATTCTGAATTCCCAAAATATCTCTTAGCTCCTGCCTGACCGATTCCTCAATTTTGTGTCCAAATTGAATCGAAGACTTTTCAAAATTTATCAACTGTCCAGAAACCACCTCATACTCTTTTAAGATCCTGAGAATGGTGTGGCATTCTTCCTTTTGAGCCTTGCAGAAAAATAAGCTATCATCCGCAAAAAATAATATATGACTTCATGAGCTATATGAGCTATCTTTAATGATCATGAGCTAACTCATGAGCTTGGTCGCTTATATATGTATATGACTTTTTTATTATGTAAGAAAAAATAATTTATATATTAATCATATTTATCTTATAAAATTAAAATTTAAAACCAAAAAGTTATAAATATATACAAAAAATGTAAAAGAATATTGATATCAATCCTCATATTATATATATTTTGAATTAAATCTTAAAAAATATTTTTAAGGTGGTGTTATTCAATCATGTATTTTAATAGAGTTTAAATCTAAACACAATCCACTCTATTTCGAATGATGATTCTAAATTCTATTTTAAAATCTAGTGTTATTCAGTGAATGATTTAAACCCAGCTTTTAAAATCTAGTGTTATTCAACTTTCAAAGATTTTAAAGTTCTTTTTATTTTAAATTGATTACAAATCATCTCTTATGGATTCTTATGAACAAATAAATGAATTCAAAATCTGAGGTCTACTGCAGAGATTTTAGAATCCATCAACTTTAAACTTTAAAATTTGATAGATTATAAAACATTAATAACTGATTTAAAATCAATGATTGAATAACACCCCCTAAGACTCTCATACAGAATATATATCTTTATAATTTGAATATATGAAGATTTTGAACATGAATAATCTCAAGACTCGTACGTAGAATAGATTTTCGGATCACTCATTTAGCTTTGATTTAGTTTATTATTAGGTGTTATATTTATTCAGTATTTACTATTAATGTTTTGGATTAATTTTAAACTATATTACGAAAAATATTTTTTTTTCAATTTTTTTTATAATTTTAGTTTTTTATTTAATCGCGAGTTTGCTCGATTTAACTCATGATATATGAAATTAAATTTACATATTAAAACTAATATAATAAATGAGCTGAGCTGAGGTAACTCATCAAATATCTGAGCTTAACTGAGTTGAGCGAACTAACTCATTTTCATTTTGACACCCCAATTCACACATATGTAAGAATAGTACTGCATGAAGCTATATATATATATATATATATATATATATATATATTACTTAGCTATATATATCTGGCATTAGACAATGCCCAAATTGGAATCTTGATTAGTACAGAGTATATCATTTGTATATAAAAATATTGACAAGTACAGGCAAATGTATATTTTATACACGCGTGTAAAAGGAATGTTCTTTGTGTGTTAAAAAAAGAACATGTAAATGACGTAACGTAATGGTTTTAATATGAAACTCATTACCTGGAAGAAAAAATATCATTTTAGTTAAAAAGAAGAAAAAAAGTGTTTACCAAATAAATAAATGAGATAATTATGTTGACAAAAAAGATGTTAACATTTAGACCCCCAACCCAAAAAAAAAATGTTGACAAAAAAAGAGGTCTTTATTTACATCCAAAGAGCAATAAAAAGCTCTCTAGGGTTTCATGGAATTCTTTTTCAGCAATTTATGGTTAGTTTAATCACCTTTTGGCCTTTGCCATAGTTATTTTCTAGTATTTTGTACTTTCTCTTGTATAAAAGTTTGCACAATGGGCTTAGTTAGAACCGTGTTAGTAACACATTTTAAAGCATTGGGGCTTAGGGCATCATTTTTATGTTTATAGGGAATATTTATAAACATATTATTTTGTATAGGCAATTGATATAAAGCTGTTTGTTAAGTATTTTTAAAAAATATTAAACCTAGATTACTACTAATATTTCTATAATTTCTTTTCTATCATCACAACTTAACTTTAAAACCCAGCTTTCAAAAAAAACTTAACTTTAAACTAATTAGCTACAGTTATATCTACAGTTTTGAATTTTATTATTTATTTCTTCTAAGTATGTTATTGTTCATATTTTATGAAGTGTTATAATAGAAAACATATTATGTTGATCAATATAATATACTTGTATCACTTTTTATATAAATATTTATTCTAAAGTTGTAAAATAATATTTTTGTTTGAAAATAGCAAATATTATTTCTGTTTAAAGATAATAGTTTGGGTGTTACAGATTTTTGCAAGTTAAACATAAAAATAAGACTAGTTTATTCTTCGATGAACTTTTCTATCAAAATTTTATTTCATAAATATTTTTTCATTGCAAAACAATTTAGTACAAGATTTTAAATATTTTTTTTCATTTAGGCTGTGGTATAAAAACATCTAGGCACAGCTCTGGGCTTAATTTTTTTGTAAAAAACATTATAGCGTCTGCAGCGTAAAAACAAAGATTCTTATCAAATAGTAACGAGAAGATGAAACAAAGGAAAAATCTACTGAATTCCACGGTAAAAAGATTGTCATATAGATGACAAAACGGCAGACATGGAAAATTAATGGGCTTTTGAAAGTTTATATAAACTAGTAAATTTAAATATCGTTTATCTTTATTTATTAGTAACTCATAATAATTGCATTACATATATAATATAATATGACCGATGAATGCAGTTTACAAAAAAAAAAAATATATATCCCTTATATATTATTTGAGAAGCATTGCAACATTTTTTTGTAGCCACATGTCATCACTAGAATGATTTTTAGAATCCTTAGAAAAATAGGTTGGTCCATCTAAATATATAATAAGCTTTTTATTAAACCACAATAAATACATTATTAATGTGCTTTATTATTTCCTTAAATAAGATTACGGAATTGCCTAATATGGCTAAAGTATATATGACAATTACTGATTTTGAATAATAAAGATTTGATAAGAATAAGTGTGTATTATAATAATATTTGTTTAATTTTAAGCTATTAAAATAAATTAAACAATCATAATAACCATATAATAAAAATTAAAAAAATTATTTATATATTATATTTTGAATTTTTAAAAACGAGTATAAATTCACATTCAAATTTTGTGATCTATCATTTAAAAATTTTGTAGTTATGACATGATACAAATAATTAAAAAATAATATAAGTTGAAAGTCTCATTTAATAAGTATCAAAAATAAAAGATATATAAATATATGTATCATTTTAAATTAAACTATATGCCATATAAAAATACATAAATATCTTAATTTTGAAATTTACTTTGAACATTTTGATAAAAAATTTGAAAAAATATTGAGAACTTAATTTTTTAAAATATTATAAATTATTTAAACCATAAATCTCACAGTGAAAATTTTGTTATCACTAATTTAGATTTTTTGCTATAACAGATACAAATGATAAAAAAAAAATATGAGCAAAAAGCATCATCTAATAAATATTAATATTAAAATATGCCATATATATGTTACTATCATTTAAATTTAGTTAAATTTATATATTATATGTTCGCACCAATTTAATTATATAAGTAATAGATAATGAATTTTTAATTATTCAATATCTATTTATTATTTCATAATATGTTATAAACATATAATATATAAAAATTATTTTATATATAATGTTCATCCCGCGCAAGGCGCGGGTCTTAACCTAGTATATATATATAATATGACCGATCGACTAGATTTTACTAGCGTATAGTTGCTAATTAGTTATATTTATTTGAGAATCTTATGGTTTTTTGAATTAATATAATCCATTATATAATCTATGTAGCTAGTACAAGTGTTTCAATATTTTTGTACATAAATACTGGAATCCTGGATCGGACAGTACAGATCAAGGTATCTCATTACATTATATATGTATGAAATTTATATCTTTTTTTTTTTTGCAAAAACAGAAAATGAATGCATGAATTTAGGGTATTATTTTAACTAATCCAAATCATTTTAATTTCCATGAAATTTTATGTTATCACATAGGGGTGTTCAATCCGGATATCGGTTCGGTTTCGGTTCGGTTTTTTTCGGTTTTCGGTATTTCGGTTAGTAAAATATAACTACCATTCAAAATTCATATTTACTTCTGTTCGGTTCGGTTTATATACCGTCGGCTTTCGGTTTATTCGGTTTTATACCAAAAAACATAATTACTTTGTTTGAGATCATATTATATGAATTTTAGAGTCCTATTGTCAACACTGTCATTTTTTAAAAATATATTACATGTCCAAATAAATGAACAAAAAAGTAAAAATGCTTCTACCATCAAATAAGATAATCAAATCTATAACTAAAATCAAAGCTTCAAATTTTGAAAATAAAAATATGAAACAAAACAGAAACATGAAAGAAAACTTTTTCCACTCTTCCATATTTAGTGTTCATTAAAGCCATGATTTTTCAATTGAAAATTTACCATTAGTTATTGTCCATCAAATTTATAATCTTCATATTAATTTAGTGAAGACTAAAATAAAGCAAAAAGATCAAAAAAGACTTAGAAAATAAGATGACTGAATTACGATGTATTGTTATTTAGTTATAGTTCAAGTGTTTTACAAATTAAAGTTTTTTATTACTATAAAATTATGGTAATAGTTATTAACACAAATTTAACTTATTAACAAATAGATTTTCATGTATTGTTATAAAATAGATACATATTTACATGTTTCTACTTTTAATCGGTTTTGTTCGGTTTATTCAGTTTAATCGGTTATATACCAAACCATATCTAAATTCTACAGTTTTTATAAAATTATATCCATTCAGTTTATATGGTATATACCAAAACCAAACCATATTATCTATTTCGGTTCGGTTCGGTTCGGTACGATTCAGTTTTACCATATTTAACAGCCCTATAATATCACATAACAGGATACTATAACAATAATATTTAAATCGAACGTCGGAAATTAAAAGTAGATGAAATGAGCATGGTGATGCAATAATTATACCCATCATCTCCATGCATATATATCTTTACACACACACACAGATAGATATATATATATATGTGTGTACTTATGTTTATGATTATTTGCCTAAAAGAAAAATAACCATCAGTTTTCATTTAAAGGAACAGTAGTTTCAAAAGTGATTGGAATAAATAAAATGAACCAGATGGAGGTCATCCAATAATTATATTCAGATCACATGCAAATTGTTCATTCTTCTATTTTCCACGTTCCTTTATTTGTATGGTGCAATAATTGTTTATTGTTCACTCTATCTCTTGTTACTCTAATATCAAGCACTTAACTAGCTGATCACACTAATTAGCTTTTGTTCTATTTAATGGTTAATTAGCGACATAATTCGAGTTTAATACTCCAAATAGCTAATGTTACGGAATTGACATGATTAATGTACACACGGTAACTAATTGAACTGCAGTCCATCAAATCCCCATGTAATTGAATTGTGTCTGATACTATCTAAGATGGCACAACGGAGTTTGGAACACACATGACCAGTTCTCGAGGCTAATTGAGAAGGCGATGAAGATCAAGATTCTATCATTTGGGTACAAATTTCTTCGTCGATGGGAAATCATGCTGAGAATGTGGTTTCATAGACTTCAGATTTTTCTCATCTTCGAGAAGTGTTAGATTCATATTTTACCGACTTATAGTTTTTTGATACATCTGTAAAACGAGGTCTTTTGTTGATCAATGAATTTTAAATTTCAACAATTTTCAATGTAAAATTGCCGGGGAAATAATTAATTTCTTATTTGAACATATCATTTGTTTTCCTTAGATTTCAAGAAAACAAAAAGAAATTAAATACGTAAAAAGATTAAGGCCTAAAACGCTGACTGCAAGAGTGGCAAGTGATCTCCAAGCAAGTCGTATCGATCTTGGTCATTGATCTCTCCTTCAACCTCTCCGCTCTCTCAACCTCCTCCCTCGCCTTCTGCCACATCACCCTGATCCCAATCCAAAATCCGTTAACCAAACCGAACAAAACCAAACCAAACCGGAATTACTCAGTATAAGTGTGTTACCTTGCACGAGCAAACTCAGATTGAGCCATCTCCATCTCACGGCGAGTCAGCTCTCTGACTCTCTCGGCGTAAGCCTTCTCTATCGCCGCCAGTCTTATCTGCTCCGCCGCCTGCCACTTCAGAGCCTCCACACCTCCTCCGCCATCGCTTACATGCTCCACGGTCGCCGTTGGAATTGTGCTGAGGCTGATGGAGAGTTTGAGGTCGAGATCGTGGTGGATCATGGATGAGGAATGGTGGTGATCGGTTGTTGTCATTGTTGGGACGAGTGTCCTTACCGGAGATTCCGTCGACAGTGGAGAAGGTAAAAGCTGAAGCTCTTTGTGATGATCATGTTGCTGCTGTTGTTCAGCCATTTTTTTGGTTTTGTTTTTTGTTGGGAGCTAAAAAAAGGCTGCAGTTTTCAATAAGTAGGGGGTGGCATTACCAATCACTTTATATGTAAGCTGCTTCGTGTCTGTGCACATATATATCTACTTGAAATGACTGTTATATCCTTGGTGCTTTATTTTCGTGTCATATACTTTTTTCTGTTTGAGAAGGATCCATGTTTTAAAAGAAAATTGTTTTTAAAATTTTCCATTTTACCTTTTTAATGTATGCAATAATGATAAATTATAAATTTCAAAAACATTAATTGTATTTACTGAACTTTGATTGGTTAAAAATCATAAAAAATAGCTAAACACGAAAATAATGTATTTATTGTCAAAAATTTACGTGTTTTCTTAATAAGTGTGAAAACTCTAGAATCTATACTATTATTTGAGAAGTAAATTTGCTTACTTGTTATCTTGTCCATAATTTTAGTACAAGTCATTAGTTAATTAATTAATATTCGTATATAAAATTTTATTTCATACATATACTTATCATGATATTTAAGATAATTAATAATTTGCTTACTTGTCATCTTGTCCATAATTTTAGAATAAATCATTAGTTTAATTAATTAATATTATTATTTAAAATTTTATTTCATATATATATATATATATATATTTATCATGATATTTAAGATAATTAATAACCATTAAACTATTTCTATCGATATATATACACTATTATTATTTTAAAATATTCATTTATATATATATATATACTTATCGTAATATATAAGATAATTAATAAACATTAATCTATTTTACTGATATTTATTGGAGTAAAACTTACTCAATAATATAATTACACTATTTTAGTAGAAATTACAGAGAAAAAATACGATCTTTAATTTCACTCTATTTTCCACTTTAAAATAGAGTTTAGAGTAAAAATGTTTAAATGGTGCTCTATTTTTCACATTATAATAGAGTAAAAAATAAGTTTACTTTATATATAGAGTAAGTTATTTTTTTGTTTATTATTGTATCTTATATATTAAAAGAGAAGTCACAACTTTGACTCATGTGTGATTTTTTAAAAAATGGACCTAATGGACCTATTACTAGAAAGTCATGTTACATTTAATTTATAATCTTACATTATTATAGATCTAAATAACTTACTTTCTAGATTATAGGAACTAAATAATATGTTTACTACAATTAAATAATTATCAATCTTTTCCAAGCCAAAAACGTGATCTGAAAACAACCAATTCAATAAAAAATTATATACAATAAAATTATTATGTTTTAAAAATGATAGACTCATATATATTATACTAATATATACCAATGTAAAATTAAAAATAAAATATTTATATAAAAATAAATGAAAATAAACACCCGCGCGGTTGCGCGGGTCGAGATCTAGTTTTTTACTTTAAAATAGAATACCATTAAAATATATCATAACTCTATTATAGAATTATTAAAAAATAGGGTGAACCATAGAAGACGGCCTCAGTTTGGCAAAACAAAGGTAGAAGCTATTAAAAGACTAGTTATTAGCTGTAGAGAAAATCTCCGTTGAAGAAAAGACAGAGAAGATGGAATATAACGGATCACGTTATTGAGGCATGAGAGGCTTTTATGAGAAACCCTTTTCACTTTTTCATCATCTTTCTCATTTCAAATGTTATTATAACTAGTAACTTTGCGATTATATATAAGCATCTATCCGTTTTATATAAAGATATGAAAATGAGGATGTGGTTGTGTAATAATTGGAGATGCACGTGGGTTATTGGGTTCTAAAAGCTAACAAACTTACTACAATACTAAGTAGGAATATTTTAGTCATTTAAATTCTTGTCATAAAATGGTACTATAGCAATTGTTAACTGGTCATGTAGCATTAACAAGGAACTTATCAAAACGCAATATGAGGTGTGATAACAACTGTCTAAGATGCAGAAAACCTAAAGAATCAGTAGTCCATGCCATCTTTGAATGTCCACCAGTTCTGCTGGCTTGGTCTTTATCATCAACTCCAACAAATCCAAATTTGTTCCTAGTATCAAGCGTCTGCACAAACATGGATTACCTATTCTGGAGGAAAAACGACATCATTGAGCCATAACAAGACAGAGATCCTGATAATATGGTATATCTAGAAGAGTAGGAATGACAAACTTTTCAGGAGGATAGACAAAGAGAACCATTAGAGCTGGTTAGATATGCAGAAAGTGAATGCTAAGCCTGGTTTGATGCGAATGAAGTGTCAAAACCAGTGGTACAGAAAAACAATACTGAAGAACCCCAAGTCTTAAGCTTAGGTAATATTTGCTTGTTAGATGGATATTGGACATCTACTGCTCACTTTAGTAGATATGGATAAATTTGGATGAACAGTGGGGGGAACATACAGCTTATGGGGACCAGAAATATCACTCGACCCGAATCGGCCCTGCATTCGGAACTAGAAGCACTGTGATGGGCAATGGAGAATATACTTCAACACTCGACATGTTAGAGCTTTGGGACAGACTGTAAGGACTTGATCGCAATGATAAAAGAACCTCATGCTTGACCAAGCTTTGCGACAGAATTGGAGAGGATAGAAATGCTTCAAATATGCTTCACGGACTTCAGCATCACTCATGTACCAAGAGCGTGCAATCAGATTTCAGACTTTTTAGCTAAAACTGCGAGATCCTTCCATAAGAAATTACTTTTTATTGGTTGTTCTATTCCGGTCTGGTTACACAGTCCACTTTAACTTGAGTAATAGAATGGCCTTTCGATGTCAAAAAAAAAAATGGTACTCTAATTTTATTTAGAAGATAAAAAGTGTATCCTTTATGTTTTTGGTTACTAGTCTGTTTTATTTATTTCTCATGTATGATATAACTTTTGCTTCTAATATTACAAGCAATAATTATAGACATTACTTTTTTATTTAGATATTTTCCTGAACTCATTTATTGTGATTAACGTAACTTAGGTGCAATTTCTTTTCGAAAGAAAACATATAAAAGTGATGGAATGTGAAAATTAAAAATCACGAAATCCAAAATGTATTTAACTTAAAATGGTGTATTATATTAGCCAATAGTTTGCTAACCTGTTTTTCAAAGAACTTAAACACTTTGCCTAAGTTTATTTTCTTTCATTTATCCATGTTTCTAGGTTCACTAGTCTAGATCTCTTTTACTTAAAAAGAAGCAGTGTTCTAAAATACGGTCTAGGTGTCTGTTTAGGCGGTTTTTAAGCGCTATACGGTAGCCAACCGTATTGTTTTTATGTTATATAGTGTTTTATGCAGATTTATATAATCCGGGCGAATAATAGCATTTAGGCGGACATTATTCGGTCTACGCGGACGTCTAGGCAGATTTTAAGCATCTTTTATATATTTAAAATGGATTTAACTTTTATAATTTAAAACTATTTATATATGTTAAACTATATATTTATACATAAAATTGGATTTAAAAAATATTTATGTTCAGTTTTTTCAAAAATAATGTATATATTAATCTTATATTTACGTTTCGGGTAAAAATATATATCCGTATATATCTCGTTTAGACGTCCGCTATACGACTACGCGCTATACAGTCATGTAACGCGTAATGAACGCCCAACGCATTTTAGAACACTGAAAAGAAGACTCTTGACTGTTGCTTTTAAATGCAACAGTAACTACTCTTAGGCTCAAAACTTGTAAAAATTCAATGTGGGTTTTTTTTATAAATACCTAAAGTAACATATGAAGTATATGTATAGATTCATTTATTTATTATTAGTTTGAATCTGCTTTAGAAATACATAAACTATAAAACCTATAAACTATAAAACCTATAACCTATAACCTTTACAGCAATGATTTTGCCAAACCCCTAAAAAGAGCTTAGACAAAACAAACCATAGAAAATGAAAGTTCACTTAAGAAATTGGGGACATATAGGCCCATAGTGTTTTTGGATTGTAAATCAGAACAGATTATAACAAAAAGTGAACCGAAAATTTATGTGGACCAATAGAACTAATTGCCAATCTGAACCGGACGCGCGTAAATTTTACTCTTTGCTACATTTGTTCCGGTGATTAGAAGAAGTGAAGAACATTCCCCCCCCGCAAACCCGTAATTAAAAGACAAAACAAAAATCTCAAATTATACAAAATATAGATGTTATAAATCCTTATTTGTTTTGCTTCATTGCTTAGTTATGATGTTTCTGTTTCTTTTTTTTAATTCTTTTTAGATATGTTTGTCACGTTTGAAGTCAGTGCTATACTACACACAAACCATCCATCTGCGGCTCGACAGGTTAGTAGTCTCTTTGAACATTGTTTCCATGCTTGAGCTAAAAAGGATCAAAACTTTTTGAACACTCTGTGCAACAACTATATAGTTTAATAGGGAACCAAATACTCTCTCACCTGCAAAGAGATTGGAAAAGATTTGTGTGTATTCGGATGGTTTATTCAAGTTTGTTTGTGTTCTTCAAATCTTTGGCAGAAGCTTTTATGTGACAATTTTCACTTGCATTCAGTGTACCAAGATTATACAGGTTTATGTACTTCAAACAACTCAGCTTGATTTGTCAAATTTGGATCTTATCATCTTAATAAGGCACTCTACTAATGTAATTATACTGTTAATGGCTTCAGCTAACCGGTTGTTTTGATATCAAACATCGAAACCGTGAGTGATCTGTTAAGACAAGCCAACTCGATGCAGGTAGATCATCACAGTCACATGGACTTGCTTCATACTGGTTTTCGTGTTGCAGTCTGGTAAATCTATTTTGTGGAAAAGAGATTACATGTCTCAGACGTTACCTACATAAAGCTCGTAGCCATGGCCACCAACATCAAAGTGTATTTATTCTTACTCTGACCAGGTACCAAAGTGTATTTCATAGTCACTCAAAGATTAGCTCTTTCCTCTTTTATTGTTTCTATTTGAACGTTAATAAGACAAATTCAAGACTTTTGGCACAAACAGACAGAGAAGCAAAGACAAACTTACACAAAGAAAGAGACCATTTGTTAGACTCTGTAGTTTTGAGGTAGAGGCATAACACCGTCAAAGAAATCCCCAAAATAGCCAGGTGGCTCATACACAAGTCTTGCGATGATGTCTCTGAGAGTGATGAGTCCTTCGAGGTTACCTGAATCATCCACCACATATAGTCTATGGATCTTCTCAGCGTCTAGCATCAAAATCAGTTCCTTTAGCGTATGGTTCTTAGTGCAAGCAATGACACCACTCAGTATAGGTGCTGATGTATCCCCACGCTTCTCCAGATGCTCTCTAACCGCTACTAAGAAGTTCTTCGTTGTGATTGACCTAAGAAAAGATCCAAGAGAAAGCATTGAAGATTGACCAATGCTACCGGAAGGAGTATATATTAAGTATCAAAACCTGTAGTCATGGTAGATCTCTGGTGCAGTGAGGAGAAAGTGAACATCTCTAAGGCTAATGTTGCCTACTGGCTTCTCACTTTTTCTTTCTATAACAGGTATGCCTCCGATTCTCTTTCTCCTCATAAGCTTGAACGCCTGAAGAACTGGTTCATCCTCATAAATCTGAAAACAGAAATGGTGTTAGCAAAAAAAAAAGATCTCAGTGAAAAGTTATAAGTAAAAGATTACAAGATGACCTTAATGATATGATCTTTTGACATAATGGGAAGACCGACTTCAGAGAGAGTTTTGACTCCCCAATCCTCAAACCAGTGAAGCCCCACACATTCTGCCAGCATATGGATAACTCCTGACTGTGTGATTATGTTTTCGATCTTTGCTTCTCCTAAATCAACCACAGGGATGCTCTTCATTTTGTACTTGGAAAGAAGCAGTAACATGGTTAAAAAGGAGTTGTCTTTCTGCAGAGCAAGGAAGGGTGCCCATCTGAATGTTCCAGAGATATCTCGAACCTGTCAGAGAGAATAATATCCACAGCGTTTCAGGACAAAGTGTTAAGCTTGTGGGTTTAATTAATAAAGATAGAAGCTTCACCTTGGTGTTCTTGTAGAGCTCTGAAGAAGTAAGGACCTCAAAGAAGTTTCCGGAAGTTACAGCTGAATCATCTCCGATATCGGCGGTGAAATCATGAGAAGTTCCATTAGAACCTGCAACAGCAGGGCTCCTTGGAGATGTTGGGTCCAACTGTTTTTTTTTTCCAAAGTAGAAAAGTAAAGCAACTTTAGTTGACTCACTAGATAGATAGGTTCTAAAGAGAAGGTTGGAAGGAAGAATGACCTGGTGCAAAAGCCAGACTACAATGCCTGGAAACTCCACAATACCGATGTAGCGATCAATCCAGCTGGCGTCTTCAGGAGCGTCAACATCTACCACAGGAGCGCTCAAGACCTTGAGTTTTGATAGTGTCTCCACAGCTTCAGCCAAACTTGTGTCTGATCTTATCTCGATGTCTACACAGATAAAAAAACACAACAAGAGACACCAGAACCGAATCAACATCTGTTAAACTGTGATAACAACTGCATCTAATTATCTAAAACCAGAGAGGCATCTAAACCGAACTGACACAAGTATCTGAAGTAAACCGGAATTGATTCCAAACTCATATTACCTTGTGAGTCAGAGGAGAGAGGGAAAGCAGAGACAGGGATGCTCTCGAAGCAAGCGTTGAGCTTCTCGTCAGGGCTGAGCTGAGGCTTCTGCTCATCCCAGAGATCTTCCACGCGCATCCCTAGCTTAGCTTCCGGGCTCGACACCTCACTTCGATGCCCTAAGCTCTCGCTCCTCACTATCTTTATCTCCGGCACACTCGCCATCTTCTCCAAGGCAAGCTCACAGTGAAAAAGGTTCTCACTTTATCCTCCAAACGAAACCAAATATGCTCTCTTTTTATCGGTCAGAAGCTTTATACAACCACTAGTATTACCACCTGTGCTACGCACAGGTCAATTCACTGTCTTAAAAATTATTGATCTTCATCAGAATTTTTATTCCGAGTGAATATTATTTAATATATTGTATAAACAGTAGCACTTACATGCGTCCAAACAAAGCGGTTGAAAGGATACAATAATAATTTTGAAATCATATAAAATGGATACATGTTTGTAGAAGTTTTCAAAAATAAATAAAATATATACCAAAATACGAAACACACTTGAAATAAAATATTAGATGATTTTGTACAGAAAAACAAATACCTAATTTAGATACCACGAATCTAATAAATTTACTATTTAAACTTTTATAGTTTTAAATTGACATTTTATGTTAATTTACCTAACATAATTTTTTTAAAGTATGCATTTAAACAAAATTACCCACATTACTTATTTGATAGTTGAATTTATTTATTTTTATTTTTTTTTGTCGCCAACATTACAGACTCATATAGACTCTGTAAACCAAGCCGGAAGATGTTGATCCATGTGAACGACGAAAGACGTTTGTTTCCTGACACTGCGTGCTAGGTTCTCCGCCTTTGTATTTTGCGTTCTTGGTACATGTATAATCTCTGATCTTGTGAAACTCTCTTTCAAAGTCTTGATATCTTCCAGATAACTTGCAAAAGCTGGCCACTCTTCTGGTTCCGAAACCATCTTCACCAATTGAGAACAATCCGTTGCAAACGTAACCTGGTATTGACGTAGATTCCTCATACATTCCATAGCCCATAGAAGCGCCTCCATCTCTGCGTGCAAGGGAGTTAAAGAAGCCCTTACATTCCTTGCTCCCATTAAACCTTCAAAACCTTATAAAGTACTGAACCAACCCTGACCAGAGAGCCTATCCCCCTCTTCCACGAACCATCTGTAAAACACCATCGTCCAGAAATTGGCGGCAAAGATGCTTGAACCTGTGTACCCACCGTTTGGTCCTTCAGAATCTGTGCCTCTGCCCATAGTGTGGATTCCGTTTCCGCCAGCTTAAGAGTGTCCCTAGGGTCTATATCCAGATTACTAAAAACCTTATTATTTCTTCCTTTCCAAATGTACCACAATATCCAAGCAAAGTGATAATCCTCCATCGGTGGAGCAACTCTCCAGAAAAGGTGATCCATATTTGTAAATATGGAATTTGTCGGGAAAATAGATGGATTTGTTGGTATCTTTGATATCGCCCAAACCTGAATTGCTGGAGGACACTCAAAAAACACATGGTTAATTGACTCCTCATCCGCTCCACATCGTGCGCAACATATATCTCCTTGGATCCCTCGCGCCTGCAAATTCTTCTTAACCGCGACACACCCTGAAACTAATTGCCAAAGGAAATGTTTTATTTTTGGTGGGCATCTTATTTTCCAACAAAAAGCCTTTAACATATTAACCGTAGGTCCAATTAATTCTGGTAATTTTTCCCTATCCGGGTAAATCCTCTCTACTTGATAACCTGATTTAACCGTAAATTTTCCATTATTTGTAAAATGCCATCCTTCCCTATCTACCATCTGGGTTCTGCTCAGCGGTATACTCTCTATGATTTTTGCATCCTGTGGGTCTACCAAAGTCCGAATAACCTGCGAATTCCATTGTCGCGTAGTGGAATCAATAAGAGAATCCAATGTGAGGTCGGGGTACAAATTATGTTGGTTTTTATTGGCTGGTCTCGGGCGAGTGGTTGGGATCCAAGGATCATTCCATACAGATATAGAAGATCCTGTCCCCACCCTTTTGATTAGTCCTTTGCTTACCAGAGATATAGCAGATACAATACTCCTCCAGCCATAGGACGGAGAGTATGATCGAATCGGTTCCAAAGGTGAGGCGTTCCTATAATACCTACCCTTGAAAACTCGAGAAAATAAAGTGTTCGGCTTTTCTATTAGCCTCCACAGCTGCTTACCAAGCATAGCTGTATTGAAATCAGTGATATCCTTGAAACCTACTCCCCCATCTTCCTTACTGACACATACTTTGTCCCATGATTTCCAATGTAATCCTCGTGTACTGCCCCCAGGACTCCACCAAAATTGTGCTACTGCACTTGTCAATTTTTTTGCTGTTGCTTTAGGCAAACGATAACTAAATTAATTTACAACTTTAGTTTGCCTTTTATAAATTAAAATGAATTGTCTAGTAAATTCACCTTTGGATTCAGAAATGCAAGCTCCTTGATAAGTTCAACAATATTTTTAACCTTGAACTCAACTACAGTAATGAATAATGAAAAATAATTGATTCAAAAAATGAAATATTAGTCAACAAATTAAAGAAAATAGTAAAGAATAGAAAACAGAGACACCTTCTTTGTCAGGCTAAGACCGTATGATTTGATTCAACTGGAATATTATTGTGGGAAAGTGTAGTTATGGGTTTTCCACAAGAATAATATTGCTAATGCTCCATCTATCTCTCAGAACCTGACTCCAGGGGCTGTAAATCAATACATAGAGAAAAATTCTAAGTTAGCTATATTGTATTGATCTAAAATCGAATATCTTTAAAACTAACGTACATCAATTACTTCCCATAATTACATCGTACCAATCTAAAATCTTGTCGAAAATAGACTGTATGTATTAATCCAGAACAGAGTAGTAAAAGAAAAATTTGGTGCAGAAACGTAGCAGAAGCATACATGATGTTTGGTCTGCAATCTATCAGGTTTAGTGCAGAAACGTAATAGACGTTACCACTGTCGTAATCTATCAGGTTTGGTCTGCAGTTATCTAACGTAATAGATGAATCCATGATGGCATCACCCTTCCGGAATCTATCCTGGTCAGGAACACCTTGCGACAGGTAAAAGAAAAGGCCATCGCGCTTTCGAACACATGCCTGGCCATTGGTTCCGAACTTCATATCTTTTGGACGTCTTGTCTGTAGTTTTTGTTTTGCATTTTCTTTGTGATCTCTAAGTCTGAAAAACCATTGTTTTGCTAGAGAAGATAGAAAAAGGAAAAAAAACAGAAAATAAATTATTAAATAAAAAATTATGTAAAAGAGAAAAACAGTCTAAAATCGTGGTCGGAAACTTTGAACGTAGAGGATCAGTTTTGTTCAAAGAAATATTAGGATATAACTGCTAGGAATTATGGATCAAATATAAAAATTTTCAATCAATTATTTCTAAAAAAAAATATTTTCCACTTGTCAAAATTTGATTCACCAAGTGACTTGTGCTTTAGTATATAAGGGATTAGGATCGAGACACGTAGTCTAGTCGCAGCGGAGAAAGTTTCAGAAGAAAAAAATGGACCCCTGTATTTTTCATATTTTTGAAAAGGATCCTAATGTTTCTAATTTTATCAAAATAATCCAAATTTTTCAGTTAGATAATAAAGAGACCGTCTTGTTTTGGAAGGAAACAGATTTCGTGGGTGTGCAATGTAATTTGTTTTCAAGTCTTGTTTTGGTTAGTTTGTTTCGCGTTACTGTGTCAGTGTGAAGGGTATGCTAGTCTGTAATAGGTGTATAGTATCCGTAAAGCGGACTCAAGATCTGAGTCGTTGAAAACTGAATGCTTGTAACACGTGGAGAAATCTCTGGGATTGTTTTGGTATTGGTGGTGATAGCGAAAGGCATAATAGCATGACTCCGTTTGTTGGAGTCAATGCTTATCTCTATCATTTTTTGTGTCTGCGACAATTATTTTGTATTTTTGATTGGGTTTGACTGTTAGGCCACCTCCAACACCAGTCTCTTAGTAAGTATATTAAGACTAAAAAATAGAAAATATATTGAAAAAGGTGAAAAAAAGAGAAACAGTATATGTGCAGAAATATATTTCTCTTCACATTAGAACTTCTTTCCACTGTCTGTCTTTCTTTTATTGGTCAAATTATTTTTTAGTTAAAATTATTTAATTTTCTTACTTTAGTATACTGTATACCCAATACAGTTTATATGCGTTGTGGTTGCCCTTATGCCAACCTATATAAGAACAAGGGCAATTCTCGTCATTTTCAAATTTTGGTCACAAAAATAGACCACAAAGAGAAAAATGATCAAAATGTTTTATTTAATAGGTAAAATCACACTAATACCCTAGATATATAAAAAATAATAAATAATAAAAAAATTATTTTTATAGTTTTAGATTATATGTTTTCAAATTCGAACTTTTTATGAATTTTGTTTTTTAAAATTTTTTTCAAAATTTTGTTTAATTTTTTTTTTCAAATTTTCTTTTTGTAATTCGAAAATACTTTTTCAAACTATTTTTCAAATTTTTATTTTTAAATTTTTAATATTTATTTTTTATTTTATAAAATTTTAAACCTCAAACCCAAATCTCCACCCTTTAAATCTAAACCCTAAGGTTTGAATTAGTTAACCCTATGGGTATAAGTGTATATTTACCTCTTTAATGAAACATTTTGGTCATTTTGATTCTTAGAATCTATATTTGTGATAAAAAAAACTTTTTTAGTGATATCCTAAGGTATTTTCCTAAAAACTATCGCTTTTATTTAGTTGAATTAGACTATAATACGGGTAACTATCGTTTTAATGAAAAAACTAGGTTTTGAAATGCACGCCTGCACGGATGTTTTTGTTATTGTTATATGTGACTAATCTTTGTGAATTCACTTGATTGTTCTTGTTTGTGTTGTGGATACATACATTTTTTGTTTTCATATTTGATTATCTTTTTCAATGTGTTTAGTTTATAAAGGTTTTTGAACTTTCTAAAACATTAAAATGGAAAATATTATTATTTAAAGTATATTTTATAGTTTTATTAAATTTTCAATTGTTATTTCCATTACAAAAATGTATAAATATTATAATTATAAAAAATTAAATCTTTGGCAACAATTAGAATTTAGAATTCTTTCTTTGAGGCCACGCTAAAAAAAGCCATGTATAAACCTCCATTCACCAGTAAGAAGGCTGAACTGAAGGTGAAAATTTTGATTCCTTCTGCATATAGCATGAATTTTAACCCCTTACAAAAGCAACACAAGTTAGTATTATAATCAAGCAACGTCGTGCAGTAGTAGCGTGCATTAATACTATACTTATTGTTTGCCAAAGAATCTTGGGATCTTATTTAGGTTTGCCAGATAATTTTGGAGGCCTCCAAAATACAAGTTTTTAGCTTTGTGTACGATCGTCTAAATAAAAGGATCAACGACTGAACTTTTAAGTTCTTCACAAAAGGAGGAAAGGAAGTGATCATTAAATCAATGGTTACGGCATTACCAAATCATGTGATGTCTTGCTATCGTTTACCTAAGAAAACCGTAAAGAAATTGACAAGTGCGATAGCACAATTTTGGTGGAGCCCTGGAAAAGTACAAGATGAATGCACTGGAAATGATGGGACAAAGTATGTATAAATAAGGAAGAAAGTGGCTTAGGGTTTAAAGACATCACTGATTTCAATACAGCGATGTTTGGTAAATAGATATGGCGTTTGATAGAGAAGCCTAACACTTTATTTTCTCGAGTTTTCAAAGGTCGGTATTACAGGAACGATTCACCCCTGGAACCGATTCGTTCATATTCTCCGTCATATGGCTGACGGAGTATAGTATCTGCTAGATCTCTAGTAAGCAAATGACTAATCAAAAGGGTGGGAACAAGATCATTTATATCTGTATAGAACGATCTATGGCTCCCAACTACTCACCCGAGACCAGCTAATAAAAACTAACACAATCTTTACCCAGACCTCACAGTGGATTCTTTCATTGATTCTACTTCGTGAATGTGGAATTCGCAGGCGCTACAGGCTTTGGTGGATCCACAGGATGTGAAAATCATAGAAAGTATACCACTGAGCAGAACCTAGATGGTAGATAGAAATGGATGACATTTCATACACAATGTAAAATATACGGTTAAATCAGGATATCAGGTCGAAAGAGTTTACCCAGATAGAGAAAGACAACCATTAATTTTTGGACCTACAGTGGATGTTTTGAAGGCATTCTGTTGGAACATGAAAGTAGATGACGATTAACTAAGGAATATATTTAATATCGTACTTAATTAGGCTAAATTTATGGAATATTATAATATATATACCTCTTAAATATCCTACTATATATTAATTGATAAGTAACTTTATTGAATTTTGTTTACGTGTTGCTCATAGGTGAACTCTTACAAAATTATCGTAATTTGATTGGTCGATGATTTTTAATTTTAATTTATTTTAATTAGATCTAAAAAGAAAAGGTAAGTCTATAACCAATTAATATCACTTACCAAATAATTTAAATAATAATATTACAAATACTGATTTATGATAACTAATTCTTGAAATTTTAGAAAGAGAAATAAATTGATCATTTTTATATTTTAAAAATACATAAAATAATAAAAGACAAACCGTTTATATAAATCAATATAATGATTTTATATTCTCATTTAAAAGCATTATATTTTATATAAATTATCATAATACTATATATTAATTGAAAAGTTACTTTAGCAATTTTTGCTTACGTGTCGATCATAGGTGAATTCTTACAAAATTGTTATAATATGATTGGTCACTGATTTTTAATTTTTATTTATTTTAATTAGATCAAGAAATAAAAAAAATCTATAACCAATTAATATCACTTGCCAAAATAATTTACATAATAATAATTTACGGTAACTAATTGTTGAAAATATAAAAACAGAAACAAATTGATCATTTTTATACTTTAAAATACATAAAATAATAAACGACAAAACATTTATATAAATCAATATAATTATTTTATATTCTTTTTTAAAGGCATTATATTTTATATAAATTATCATAATAAATATTAACATCTCCTAAATTTTATATTATATGCTTTATAAATCATCTATAAAAACATTTATCAAATTATTTTTCTTGGTCGATGATTTATAATTTTTATTTATTTTAATTAGATCTAAAAAAGAAGGTTAAGTCTATAACCAATTAATACCACTTGCCAAATAATTTACATAATAATATTACAAGTAATAATTTATGGCAACTAATTGTTGATGATTTTTAATAATATATGCTTTATAATCATCTATAAAAACATTTATCAAATTATTCATCTTGGCTTATTGTATATTTTAAATTATTATAAGAGTTTTTAAGGCATCTATAAGAGCTTAAAATCAAAGCTATATAGCATACTATATATTAATTTATATGTCATTTAAGAGATTTTTGATTATGTGTTGATCATTTATGAAATCTTAAAAACTGTTATAAATTGACTGTCGATAATTTATGGTTTCTATTTATTTTTATTTATTTTAATTAGATTTAAAAAAATCTATAAACAGTTAATATCACTTGCCAAAAATCTACATAATATTACAAATAATTATTTATAGTAACTAATTATTGAAACAAAAGAAAAAGTAATAATGTTCGATCATTTTATATATTTATATACTAGATAAAATAGTAAAAAAAAAAAGTTTATTAAAATCGATATAATGATTTTACATTCTTATATAAAGCGTTATATTTGTATATGGCCTTATATTTTTATATAAAGTATTATAATAACTATTAATATCTAATAAAATTCGTACATGCTTTATAAATCATTTATAAAAATTAGAAATACATTTATAAAATTATTTATCTTGGCTTATCATATGATTCAAATTATGATAAGAGGTTTTAATTTATTTATACAAGCTCATAAATTAATTTATAAAATCTATTTTTAAATTTTATTTTATATGAAATGATAAATCACTTAATTTATTTTTTCTTAGGTGTCGATCATATATAGAGTTTGAGAAAAAAATATTATAACTTGATTTATTAATGTATTTTCAATTTTTATTTATTTATGATTACGAAAATTAGTTCTAGAAATAGTTTTATCAGTATCCAAATGACCTAAATATAAGGCACAAAATAAATTATGGTAATTAAATATTTGATTTATATAATATATATAATGCTTCATAAAATTATTTTTAGCAATCAAGTATTTCTAAATTATATAAAATATTCCAAAAGTTTTAGTATTATATAGCTTCAAAAATTAAATAATTTTATTAAAAACTGAATCATGAATATTATACATAATTAATTTTAGTACAATTATCAATACAAAATATCAAAAAAAATATTTAAAATAGTCATATTTATATTTTTTTAAACAATTATTCTTAGAAAAATATTAAAAAAAAAAACATATTAATAAAAAATATTTCAACTAAAAAAATTATAATAAATATATTGTTACAAAACATTCAAATCCGTGAAACCACGGGCATCCACCTAGTTTTCTTTAAAAAAGAAGATATTCCCACTTTTAAAAGTATGTGAATTCCGTACATAGCAGTTAGATGAATATATCTAGCTTGTGATGCAATCGAAAATTTAATATGATTGTTGATCACGCAATGGATATTTAGAAAGAATTTGTGGCTTCCTAAATTTTAGTAAGTCAAACTTAATTAGTTCATATACGGATATTAATGCTTAATTGTTTTCAAGAAAAAAATTGTTTTTTTAGAGCAAAAATGATAATTATGTCCATTTAAACTAATTTCATATACTTTATGTCCCATTAGGTTAATTATTTTCAAAATGACAAAAAAACTCTTAAAATTTTAATTTTAAAATATAATAAATAATGGGTTCGATCAAGCAGGATAGATCGATCCAAAATTACAAGGTCGAACAGATCAATCGATCCTGAACATTATGAGGAACAAAATAAACGAGGAGCATATACTGATCGAGCTGGTCCATTTCACTCGATCGGCAAAGGTCGATTTCATACACTACATGCAGCATAGATATGAATCATAGTAGAAATAATGTGAAAATTTTGTGAACAATCAATGAAATATAGAAGACTGCGTGAGAAAATGGTTACAACGTTTTAAAAAAAAATCGATTTTTTTCAAAATATGAAAATGAATATTCCCAAATATTTTGTTTCCATATTTTTAGAAACTGATTTCTTATCCGTAAAATATTGTTAATCTGTAGAAATCGGTTTCTACATGTCTTTAGAATTATAGTAATGTGTAGATTTTGATTTCTACATGTTTTAGATTTACAGTAAATCTGTAGAAGTCGGTTTCTACGTGTCTTAGATTTATATTAATGTGTGGATTTTTATTTCTAAAGATTTTAGATCGGTAGATTAAGCGCGGAATGTGTATTCTAAATATTTTTAGAATATTATTATTTACGTATATCACATATTCTAAACATTGTAGATTCAATGAAAAAAATAGATTTCGTTTTTTACTTCTGAGAATGTCATTTCTACTTTATTTAGAATAGAATCTGAAAATTATGATTTAAACATTTTTAGAACTGAGAAAAATACCATTAAGTTCATACATGTATTTTATCAATAGTTACTATATTCCTAATTTTTTTGTTTGTAAGACATTTATTAAATTTATATTCAAAAATAGGTATTATAAGCAAAAATGACACAAAATAGATATTAGTCTAAAAAGACATAGTTATCATTTTTTTCTTCTCTAAAATTTTTTTTCCCAATTTTCAATTGGTTGACTATGATCTCACTGTATGTTGTTTACAATTATGATTGAGCACGCAAATATTGTATACGTTTTTGCAAGATTTTTGGCTTCATATTTAATATTTTGTTTACCAAATGTTATTTTCCTTGCAGGTAATATCTTTATGAATCAAAATACATAACCGGTTGGTTACTTAAACCGAATGCTTGAAATGGATAATGAGAAAAACAGGACCAGCTTGTCAGAGTACGTTATATCTATAAAAAATATATTAGTAATATAATATCTAACCTATACTAAAAGTTGGATATGTTCAACAACTAACGTCTCCACCTAAACATAAAAAATCATCTAATTATAGAGTTTCAATCTGCCACGTCATAAATAATAACTAAATTCTAAAATCAATTAAATAATACGGACAGAGCAGCCCAAAGCCCAAATTACCTTAGGTCTTCCTAACTCTGTCTTCAATAGTATCGGTGACTTTCCTCCTTCCTCTCCCATTCACTGTTCTGTGAAAATCAAACGTCACCGGTCAAAGATCTTCGAGAAACATATTTCCTCAAACTTTACTATCCTTCTCAAATTAATAACGATCCTCTCTCTCTCTTCAGCTTCAAATATCTTTATATATAAGCTGATGCGTACTTACACAACGAACTTCCAATCCAACTACAACATGGATGCTCATCCAGCTTAGGCATCTTCTCATCGATGAATAGGTACCGTTTCATTTTCTCCTCTAATTTTAATATTTGTAATCTCCAACGACGATTCTTTTAAGGACAATGAACTTTGTTTTTTGTGTGTTTTTAATCTTTGATGTGATTTCTTTCTATCCATGCTATGCTAATTGTTTTGGATTGCACAGAACAAGTTGCAGAATTTGGTTTGATCACTATTGAGAACTTGAGTTCGACAATCAGTTAATATACGAGTCAAGCTTATTAGAATTTTCTGACTGTCTTTGTGCTTTGTGATCTTCCAGGTTCACCTGGATCAAGCTATGGAAGAGACATGACCGAAAACATGTGCTCTGTTATATATTCTTATTGTGCTTTTCCTTACTCTTGCTTTGAAATCTCGGAAGCATTTTCGTTACAACCATATGATCAGAGTTCTGATCTTTTGTTATCTTTTTTTTTTGGCTGCTCTATCCGGTAGACATTTGTCCTTTTGTTGGTATTTTTCTGCTCTACTCATAAATGGCTCGAGTAGATAATATATGATGTTTAGTGGCTTTTGTTGTTTTATTGATGTTTTATAAGTTGTAACAGTGTATAAGGCTTTCAGTGCCACTAAAATTATTTTCAATCCACACATACAATTTGATAATTACTATATTACATACCATAAATAAAAATATGAAAACATAATTTAATACATTGATGGCCAATATAAATATTGAAGGGAAGTTAGAGAATTTATAATATCAATTTAAAATTTATATATAATTTAGTAATTTATATCTAAATTAAAATAACATTATGAAAAGTTATTGGATATATACTCTCTCCATTTCATGAAAATAGTAGTTTTGAGATTTTTATTTGTTTCACAAAATTAGTATAACTTTATACTTTATTTACTCATTTTAAAAATAATATTTTTTTTTAGAAATTCTGTATTAAAGTAGAATTATTTTGGTATGATTTATTATTAAAATGGGTAAAAATTATAAAACTACAATTTTCGTGAAATAGAAAGAGTATATAATAATCTGCACAAGGTGCGGGTCATCTAGTGTTTTGTAATAACGAAAGATTTATGTTATATTTGTTAAAGTCAGTGGTATACGATAGTAAATACTGTAGAAAACTCATGGTTAAGTACAAAATGTATTTCAGTTTTAATAGTTTAGATATAAGAACTACCTCTTCCCTGTTATTTCAAAAATTCCCAGACATATCTACAAATGACTAAATAAAGAGCACTTCCAGGCTATGTTTTTACTCTTTATCCCTGTTAATGATGTTTATAATAGTAATATTAGCATGATTGATGTTATTAATATCTGATGTGGGATAGTAATAGGCTCCCTCGATATATAGGTGGGAAACGGTCAAACGGAAACAGCCCAAACCGTGGAAATATCACAACAATATGGACCACTTGTACTAGCTACATAAGTAAGAAACTGTTTACGTGGGAAATTGAAAATCATATGCTCGACCAAACACCATAGACTCTGGTACCATATTAATGATGAGCCTAACTCACACCCAAAAGCAACTCAAGAGTGCATGATTGTCCTTACATTTATATATTGCCCAATGATCACATTACTATCCGATGTGGGATACTAATAAATGTAACTTAAAAAGAGATCAACAACTTTTCTGTTCAACAGTTTGAAGATGACTAAATCCAGATCTATTAAAAAATCAGACCTAACACCTGGGTTTGAGGTGCGGCCCACAGATGAATCCTCTCTCAGGTATTCAAATGGACTGTAAACAAGAGGTCCATATTTGTATGGCCACATGTGAAACTAATAATTTTGCATCATAGAAGAATTGATCTCTATCCTAGACCAACAGGATAACTCTTCATCTATTGAAAACCACTAAACTACTACGATGTGCTTTACAGTTTGAAGATGCCATCAGACATTCAGTGGCCTGAGTCAAATGTAATTCTTACAAATGCTAAAAACAGGAAAAGAATAATAAAGAAGTTAGTGACCAGTTTGTAAGAACACGAAAGAGTATGTGTGGCATATGGATGATAAATGCCATGTTTAAAAATGTAACTGGAAAATGATATATATTAGGTAGAACCATTCAATTGTGACAGCCAAGTAAACTGATTCTAACTGCCCACCCTTCAAGCAATCTAACTTTGAACCTGATATGCTTAGTTTAGCAAAACAATAGGATAGGAAACAAAAGACACTCTTCTTAACGTGGACATGACAAAATATCAAAATTCACTAAAACTGATTTCTATATGAAAAATCAAAACCATTTTTTGACCAATAACACAATTCTTACATATGAGCCTCCATTTCAAAAATTCCATAACTTAATCTAGGGATGGCCCAATTTTTATTTAGGTATGCTTCAAGTTTCTTTGTCTTTAGCAAAAGTTTAGTCTTTAATGTAATCTCAAATATGAACCATATGTGATTTTAGCTCAAGAATTTAATATTCCAAGTAAAACTGGTCCGCAGGAGGAGCATTAATGCATAATCTTAATATGAACAAATCAACTTATAGAAACACCGTGGTCTAATGGTTAAAATTTTAAATTTTTTACAACTAAACTATTCAATTTCTTACAGATTATATGATGCAAAACTGTTTATTGTGGTTTCACTGCGGTAATCAGAGTGTATAAAAGCAGGACCGGTTAATATGGGGAACAAACAGTGGGATCGCCCCGGATCCAAACCCGTGTCCTCTGTATCTTAATAATTAAAGCGTCCAATATTTTTATATATGCATATTTTATATAATATTTAAAAATAATAATTTTGGTCGAAAAAGTCCTTAAAATTTTTACATGTATTTTGTTTTCATCACAAAATTTTACAAAGATGTTAGCGATAAATTTTTTAAATAACATTGAAATTTTTATATAAACGTAAATATTAAGAACTTTAATTTTTTTTTGCCTAGAAGTCCATATAAATGTTGAGCCGATCCTCTATATATAAGAATAAGAGTAACGATGTCGAGCAGCCAAAATATCCTTGGCCGAAACCTACTGTAGTTTCTTTCTAGAGGAGCTCGCCATAAGAAATACGAAAAAAAGTAAGAATTACAGCCTATGATTTCACAACTAAACTGGCAACGGCAATGAACAATGAACCGCTAAAGGAATATATACCTCTCTTTTTTGGTAAAATAGTAAATATAAAGGGATATATACTTTAGTTTAAACATTACAAAAGGGATCGGGTACCTGACCATCTAAGCTCAAAAAATATATTTTGAACATAATCAGTTCTTTGAAAACCAGTGCAATCGTAAAATCTACCTCTATGAACCAAAAATCACGTGGTTTGGAACGACCACCTATAAGTAATGGTAAGTTACAATCAATGAAGACCGTTATGGGTGGATCGTGCAAGATTCAAGGGGAACGTATGTAAACATTACACACTATACACAGTGACATGATGAAGAGTCAAACGTTTTCATGGGCATCACGTTTTGTATTCGTAGGTTTTTTATCTTTGAATATAGCTTAATGAAAATGTAAAGACGGTTTACCAGTATGAGATATCATAGTGCATGGTGAAAAAAAGATTTTTAAAATAAATAAAGATATAAGTTTCAGTTTTGTTTTATGGACGGTGAACTTGATAAGAGTTATTGAAAGGAATAAAAAACGGCTAATCCTTTTCTTATTATGTCTCCTCTTTTTGTCTCTTTGTATCAAATCAACTTATCTTGCAATCACCTAATTCATAGAACGGCGCCCCTAATTTTTGGTCGCTCACAATTTCTGCACGAGTGTTTTTTTCTGCCCTTTAATTTATCAGATTGTGCACGAGAAGATATCCTAATTAAGGTGAATGGCTGGAATCCATTTCACCGAAATAATTTCGCTAATCCTAAAAATATCAACATTACTTAAACATATATTACCAACTCTAATAAATAGAAAATCATAACTTACAATCTAAATTTTACTTATTATGCAAAATATAATATAATATAATCTATTAATTTTTAATTTATATATTTTTTCAATAAATGGCTATTCTAATCTTAAAAAGACCCCATATCCAAAAGCCAATTCAATGAAATTGAATCAATACAAAGTACAAACTATAACAATTTACATAATTTAAAATTGTTTATACTTACATATTTTAATGTATTCTCCAACAAATATTTTTAAAAATATTATAAATTAATTTTTAAGATTAAATACATGAATACGTAAACACTTCATTATTGTTTCAAGAAGTTTTTTCTTGGTATAAAATTCAAAGTGTCTATAATTTATTTTTTTGTTTGGTCGTAGAGAGATAGTTCTAATTTTACTATTTTTATAGGTTACGGTTACAGTTTATTGTATTTGAAATGTAAATTTGCATTCAAGTTTAAGTTTTACATTATTTTTGGTAAATTACCCAAAACAATTAATTTGTATCCACCGGAATTTTAGTTAAATTTCTTAGCTGTTTTTGTTCATTTTAAACAGTATCAATACTATTAAAAGGGAAGGAGTCTAAAAAAATCTACCTATAAAAGTTGTTTGGACCCTTTCATTTAACTCATTATTTTTTGGTCTTACCTTAAATTTATACTAACAATATGTTACCATATATTTCTCTAACAATAAACTTAGTCAATTCTTTTATTTATTTAAATCTCAATCCTAAATTCTAATCATTACTATTACTATATTTATCATTTTGATTTTTAATTGTAAAAGCATTGAAACTAATGTTTTATATTATCACTTTTATCATATAATATATGATTTAAAACAAGATAAATTACAAGACATATATGTGTACATTCTAACTTCCTCATTCGTTTATAATAAAGTAATCATATTATATCTAAACTTTTCCACTAAAATCTCATATTATATACTAAACTTTCAACTGTCTATAGTTTGATAATATTTTCATATTTAAAAATAATTTTTCTGAATATTCATGTTACCTTCACAAAAATGAAGAAATTCATTGGTTCTATTAAAACTAACCCGACTTCACGATATCAGTATTGATTATTCAAGATTTTGAAAATTATTTGTTTAGATATTATACTTTTATATATTTTTCACTTAAAACGAATCAATACTATTAAAAGGGAAAGAATTTTAAAAAATCTAATATAAAAAATTATTGGAGTTATGTATAACTATTTATTATTTTTCTGATAATACATTAATCATTCTAAACATACAATATTTCAAATATTTTTAACTGATCTTAATATTATTTTTTATGATACCTTTACTCAGAAAAATATTTCATCAACCATGTTTTTGTACAATAACATTAAAAATCTATATCAAAAGGTTGTTGGACCTGATATGGACGTAATGAGTCTACATCTGTTCGGGTATTTAATTTGAAACAAAATATCCGAAACACAAAAAGTATTTGAAACTCCAAACAAATACCAAAAAATTCAAATAACTAAAAATTTAAAATCTTATTCAAAATCCGACACGATGAACTGAAAAATACCCAAAATTTTTTCCAAATACCCAATTTTTTTTAAATTTAAAAAATTTACCTGAAATCAAAACTCTAATCGTAAACCAAAAACTTAAAAATAATATCCATAATACTGGAAACATATTCGAAATATTCAAATATACCTAATAAATACATATTTATGATCGGGTCTAGGATAGGACCCGGACTCAAACAAAGACCTGCAGGTCAAAAAAACACAATAGATTATCTTCTTTATACCTAAACTAAACCTATAATTTTGGATCGGTTCGGTTTGTTTTTTTGATCCGAATATAATTTTCATGTCGAAAAGAAACTTACGTAAAAGTGTACATATAAAATCTCAAATAAACTAATTTGTAGATTATATAGCTGTTAAAAATTATGTTTTTCGATATAATAAAACTTTGTATTATAATATAATCGAACAACCTCGCGCTTTCCAATCGCGGATCAAAATCTAGTTATTAGTTAAAAATCATTGAGGAACTGTACTTAGGTAACAAATCCTCCTAAAAAGTTATTTTTTCAAACATCATTGGTAATATATCTAATTAACCCGTGAAAATCTATCCTTCAAAGATCATCAAAAATTTTATTGGATTTTGACGGAACTTATTTCAATTTTCTTATGAAATTATTTAGTTATTTGAAATAAATAATTGAACAAATTTCATTACTAGAAAATAAAATAAAATACAAAGCACTAAAATAGTTCAATAAAACAGAAAAACGATTCTCTGTTGGAAAATCTGGAAGTTTCATTCATAGAAATTCCTACAACTTGAAGAATTCACTACAGTAGTGTTGTTTATTTCTTCCAAATTAACAGGATGATTTTTGTTGAGATAGTTGCGTAAGTCAGATCAGATCAGGATGTCTCCTGCCTTACTCGTCTAGATAAATTAACATATTTGTTATAAAAACTATAATTAAACAATTATAAAAATATTGATTAAAAGAAGAAATATATATACTAGATCGTCGTCGTGGGTTTCTATATTTTCATAGCATCACCCATTATACGTTGCAGTTTCGTTACTATACCTAGCTCTATCACTTTCACGGTTCTTTAAGGAGTAATTTTCGTTCTAATACGCCGTGAACCCATCCCAAATCGTTGTGTTCAAATTGACCGACTTCTCTTTACCGTTTCCACTTGTTCAGGTGGTTGGAGTCTTAAGTTTTTGGTTGCTTGTCAAACTTATGATTTTTTGTCCCAACTGTATACTCTTACTATAGATGAAAAAAAAAAACCTTTTTATTAGTGTTCCAGTTACAAAAATAACATTTATATTAGTGTTGATATATTTTTAGAAAGTCAAAATACAGTAGAGATAGTTTTCCACGCGTAAAGATAATGTGATATCAGTAAACGAAAACTATGGGTGATTTCCGGATACACGCGCGTGATAGGCTCAATCCTAAAAAGGGTACATGCAAAAATGAAAAGACACCACCAAAAACGGTATTTCGTAATTTTATTTTCTTCTTTTCAGTGTCTTCTTCTCACATTTCGGCTCGAGATTTATTTGACACCGTACCCGACCATTTTATCAAAAGTGTAATGGCTAAGCTGCTTTCAAGATGTTTTTTTTTTTGGACAAATCTGCTTTCAAGACGTTTTAAGCCACCAATATATTTAAGTTCAACTTTTATTTATGACCAGGTTCAAATATCAACTACAATTATATCTTACAAACATTTTTGGTATTCAAATTTAGAACTGATAAATACTATTGCTTTCTCCGTTTTAGTTTATTGTCGTCATATTATAAAATTTTCGTTTCAAAATAAGTGTCGTTTTAAAATTTCAATGTAAATTTATTAATAATATTTTTTAATTTATTTTTGTATTGGTTGAAATATGGTTAGTGTATGAATACTGATGTTTTTATTTTAGAAATATGTAAAATTAAATATTTTTGTGCATAAACCTAAAAAGACAGCTATAATGAAAGGGATTAAATATACAAATTTTGATGTCCATATTATTATAACCATTACTGGGAGATGTCGTGTATCATTTGAATTTTTGTTGCTCACCTTTTTAAAAATATGCATACTTGTATTGTTGTAGTAGTAACGTACCGAATGAAAAATAAAATACTAACGTACAGAATGATATAGTTACGTTACAAGGTTGATTGTTTTTGGTGTTACGGTTTCTCTCTATAAGTGGTTTTGTGACGCTTGTCGGCTAATATGACACGTGATAAGCTTTTGACTAACACCTCTCCAAAAGTCTAAAGCGTTTACAACACGTCAAAATTTTGAAGACAAGTGTGCCTCGGATGGACTCTACTGAGTAAAAAATAAATCATGTTTTTGTTTTTTTTTACAATAGAAAAACAATGTAACTGCCTTAAATCAAGTATATATTGTATTTTACTAATGTATCCACCTGCTAAAAATTCGTGTATAAATTTACACTACAGCAATTCAAATTTCCTCATGGAGTTTATTACTTAAATCAATCATAAGTCAAACCTAGCTAAAATTGTTAGGAACTCGATACAATCTTATTCTTAAAAGGAGCCGATTAAATATTCTTATATTTCTAACTAAGAAAATAAATAAATGAAGGAGTAACACCATACACTTACATTAATAATATAGTGCCATGTGGATAAAAATAAAACTTATTTAAAACGATGCCCTTTAGGGCGACGGACCCGCCACCACCTTTTCTCTCCTATAAGACACACGCAATACCCACGACGAAGTAAGAACCTGTAGACACATACAAATAGTTGAAATCACTCGCAAAATTTCTCAGATACACACCAAAGCAAAATTCAAGAAAGTAAACAAATGGCATTTCTTCTAAACATTTTTCTTCTAGCGGTTCTTGTAATGATCATCCTATTAATTTTATCTTCATATTCAACAAAAAAGATCCAAGAAACCACCGCAAATGGTCCAAGAGCGTATCCACTCATTGGCTCCACACTCTCTTTCAACAAAAACCGTCACCGTCTTCTCCAATGGTACACCGAACTCCTCCGTCTCTCTCCGTCGCAGACCATCTCAATTCCTCTCCTTGGAAGCCGTCGCACCATCGTCACAGCCAACCCAGAAAACGTAGAATACATTCTCAAGACAAATTTCTTCAACTTCCCAAAAGGGAAACCTTTCACCGATCTTCTCGGTGATCTACTCGGAAAAGGCATTTTTAACGTCGACGGTCATGCATGGAGTTCGCAGCGTAAACTCGCTAGCCACGAGTTTTCTGCTCGTTCGCTGAGGAGTTTCTCTTTCGAGGTTCTTAAAGAAGAAGTCGAGAACCGTCTTGTACCGGGGCTGTCTGCGGCGGCTGATGCTGGTACGACAGTAGACTTGCAAGATGTTTTGAAACGTTTTGCTTTCGATGTTGTTTGTAAAGTCTCTTTGGGTTGGGATCCGGATTGTTTGGATTTGACCCGACCCGTTAACCCACTTGCCGAGGCGTTTGATACGGCTACTGAGATTAGTGCTCGCCGTGCCACGGAGCCGGTTTACGCTGTTTGGAAAGTGAAGAGAGCGCTGAACGTGGGAAGCGAGAGGAGGTTGAGAGAAGCGATTAGGACCGTCCACGTGTTGGTGTCCGAGATTGTCAGAGCTAAGAAGAAGAGTCTTGAGATAGGGACCGGAGAAGAAGCCAAACAAGATCTTCTGTCGAGGTTTCTAGCCGCCGGCCACGACGGAGAATCGGTGAGAGACATGGTTATTAGTTTCATCATGGCGGGAAGGGATACGACTTCAGCGGCGATGACGTGGCTGTTTTGGTTGTTGTCTGAGAACGGTAACGTGGAGAGGAAGCTTCTAGAGGAAGTGGACCCGTTGATAAGTTTAGGGCTAGGGTTTGAGGAACTGAAAGAGATGAGCTACACGAAGGCTTGCTTATGTGAAGCCATGAGGCTTTACCCACCTGTGTCGTGGGACTCAAAGCATGCTGCAAACGACGACGTTTTGCCTGACGGCACACGTGTTAAAAAAGGAGATAAGGTGACTTATTTTCCGTACGGTATGGGGAGGATGGAGAATCTGTGGGGGAAGGACTGGGATGAGTTTAAACCAAGCCGGTGGTTTGATTCTGAACCGGGGAGTACACGGCCGGTTTTGAAACCGGTTAGTCCTTTCAAGTTTCCGGTTTTCCAGGCTGGACCCAGGGTTTGTGTAGGGAAGGAGATGGCGTTCATGCAGATGAAGTACGTGGTTGGTTACGTTTTGAGTCGGTTTGAGATTGTAACGGTTAATAAGGACAAGCCGGCTTTTGTTCCTCTTTTGACAGCTCATATGGCTGGTGGACTCAAGGTGAAGATCAAGAGGAGGGAAGTCATGTCACATCCTTGACCATGCACGCACGTTTTAATAGAATAATTTAGGAAACGTAAAATGAGTGAATTTGTATACTAGTACCGTAGTACGGTAAACTCGTGCAAAAAAATATAATCTATAGATTACTAAGGCATGAAAACAACCGGTATTTGTTTGCACCAACCTACTATGTTTCAAAGAAACCAGTAAAAATCAGAAATTAATAGGAGCAATTGGGTCAGACAACCAAATCAAATTGGAATGAGTAAAGCGATCACAACCAATACTAAATCCGCAATTGATTTTTATTTCGGTCCGGACACTTAAAGGAATTAGCAAAATATCGCAAGACAAATTTTGCAACGTCTATTTTTATGTTCGTAAATTGCTACAATTGTTGGCAGTTTACAATCGGTCCGGACACTTAAAGGAATTAGCAAAATTTTGACAATCTGGCCTGGATTCACGTTGCTGCCAGATTCCAAAGCCAAGTTTCGGAAGCAACCGTACAATTTACTATGTAAGAAATTTCCTGCTGTATCTTTTATAGGAGGTGCAGTTCTTTCAGAGTTAAGATTTGGCTTGTTGAACAGACTAAGAGACTGAGAAGAGGCTTACAATTGACTGAGTCTCTTAGCCATGGATGGTTCACTACTTCACTGTAAGTACCTCTCTAGAAATCTAAGGAGTTCATGCCAACATTTCCTCCAAACCGTAATTGAGGAGTCTAAATATTTGTATTCTTATTTTGTAAGCTTTTAAACCAAAGAGATGATTAGGAGGAACTTGCTGATCTAGTGGTCCATAAAAGGTGTGTGTGTCTGTCGCTCTCTCTACCTTGTATAAATACCAGTATCAAAATTAATTGAGAGAGATACGTTGCTTTTGAGTTTCTTTCCTTAGGTTGATAGTCTTTTCTTTTTGTGTTATCTTCTTCACGAGGTATATAATACTCTAAAGAGTTAGCCTAAAAGATGGAAGGGGACTTTGCCATCTGTAAGTTGTGTTACGTGTGCCATAAGGTTACGTGAACCTGTAGTTTTTTTTTATAGGTTCGTGCCTTATATAGTTTCCTCATTTATTCTAATACGCGGTATGTTCTGTAACAATGTTTCTGTAAGATTGCTGATCGTTTTAAAACCACTTATGGTCTGGACATGGTGTCTACTGGTGAGTAAGCGATGCATAATGGCTCATTTCGTTTATTTTAACTCCTTTTTTGTGGGTCGCTTCACTGTCTTTATTGGTAGATGGCAAGCGTGAGCTGAAATTAAGACTCAGATCTTGACTAGTTCCCTTAAACCACCATGAAGCAAAAATGTTGCTGTATTCCTCGAATACTTACTAGGCGATCACCGAGATGTTCTTGTATGGAGTCTACTATAACAGAAATTTAGTGGAGGATGATTGTAGACGTGACAATCTATGTATGTTGTGGTCATTCGAGTGCTAGATTCAACTTGCGCTTGTTGTAGCTACTGCTGTCAGTGATTTACTACTACTACTACTACAATTTCACGTATAGACAAGCCCTCACTCTTGTACACCACAACAAAACTCGATACGACGAGCAGAACACAATTTTACCATATCTTGACCATCTTGTAGATCATGATCATGCGTTCACGAAATGAAAGCCTACCAAAGGAGAAAAAAAGAGCCCGTCCGTTCTTAACGTTTTTATCTTTTTTGTCGACAATATTAAAATGTTATATTGTTACCAATTTTCAGTTTAGTAGCAGAAGGAGAAAAATTAAAATACAACAGCAAACAAAGACGGAAGAAACACTGACCAAAAGACAAGCGCATGGCAATATAGACTGAAGCAAACCTAAGCTAGAAGACTGAGAATAAGCCACGTCTGATCAAACTTCAGCTAGGATCTAGGTCGATGGCTCATTGATCTCAACACATACGAATCAGGGGGAACATCATCGACAGCAGACCCCTGCTAAGCTAGCCAAGCAACACCTAAGAACCATGCACACCGATGATGCCTTACTATTACTCGGCATTTGTAGCTACTAATCAGCTAACAAAACGAGCAACTTCTGATCTAAAAGAGCTACCTTATATAGTATTGAGTAACCAAGCAACCAACCCATTGACCTTGATCCCCATCGAAGATGACAATGATTTTAAAAATATCAACGTGTGACTAATTACTAATTAGCTAACCAAAATGAGTAACTGAAACCTATACTTGTAGGGCAATCAAGCTAACTTTATGTTTCAAACTTTGCCTGTTACCCACACACACAAAATCAAGTTTCATAGGTGGAAACTTATTAGCTATGTAGTGTTCTCTCTAGTTTGGTCCAAAGGAAGTAACATAATAGAACAAACCATGAATCGTGAAACAAGAAAGAATATATAACTAAGTAGATAGGAGCAACATACAGGTACACTCATACCGCTGAATCTTGCCAGTCAATGGATTGAACAATTCCAGGGTACCACGGTCTAGCTGCCAGACAAAGCGTTAAATGAGACCAAAAGCTAACTAGGAAGAAAATTAGATTCATAATATTATTTTTATCTAAGAAATCATGAAATTCGAAATACAGAGTTGAAAATGAAAACGCGAAGAAAAAATGTTTCAAAACTCAAGCATCAAGACACTGAAAAAGCCTAATGCCCACATGATTTCTATCAAAACTGTCGCATGATTTATCTAACATCAAGTTGAGTCCACTCCAGCTTGCCATCAAAAGTAAACATTCTATATGTATACAGGCCATCACATCAGTGCTCTTTGCATTCCAAGGCGCAAACAGAGAAATAACTTATTTCTCAACTCCACGCACGCTACGGTGTGATCAAAGGATTCAATCATTACTTTATTTCTCACCAAATTAAGTCTACAACTCATGTTGCCGTGAAAACTATAACCTGTCATATGGTGCAGCAGAATCAGACACACAAAGGCATTGGAGGCATGAGGTAGAAAGCCTTACTTGAGGAAACAGATGATTATGATATGCCCGTAGTAGAATCTGTAAGTAACAAACCCCCAACCGAAGAGCATCCTTTCTGCAAGAAAGCAACCACAAGAAAAGGGTAATTTATATATAATCAGTAGCAGTACTTAAAGAAAAAGGAAGTGAACGATCTATAAGAAGAGGATAAGAGCAACACTTACAAGATTGCTGTAGTGAATCATGCACAAGAGCATCTATTATGCAAGTAAGGAACTAACAAGAATCAATGAATACAGCATCTTTAAGCCTGAGATGGATACTGAAGCTGTAAACGATGGTAAAAGTAGTAGATAAGTAGTATAAGCAAGTTTCAGCCAAAGCAAGGCTGCTAATTGCTAAAACTATGAGAAGCTAAAAGAGAGAGAGACTTCAATCTAAAAGCAGAAAGAGGGGACAATCTAAGATCCATTTGTTTAGTGTTACCACTGTCTACAGAATCGGTTCTGTGAAAACTAGATCCAATAACAACTGTTATCAAAGGATTTAATCACACTATTTTCTTTCTCACCAATCAACTGATGATGGATGTTAGTATATTACTTGCCCTTGGTTCACCCGCTTACCACAATAATTGGTCCATGTAACGGTTCTCCACTTGGTATAGTGTTACACCTCTTAGAGATTCCATGTACCAGAGTTTATCTCCCATTTGCATTACCTCGTTATGCTTAACCTGTGTACTAACAAACTCAATCCTAGAAAATGATCACATCAATAAGAAGAAAGATCAATTTATTTTTTAAACCTTTCACATGCGTCTAACTCCATCTTCAGCATCTCTAAAACTCCATCCATCTCAACGTGCCACAAAGAATCAATCAAACTGCGATGAATACAATCCAAATGTACAACCAAAATGAGATTCGATACAAAGTTTCACCGGAGACACTCAGAAGGCCCTTTCTGAAATGAGACTTGTTCGACATAGCAAGCCCTGCTGGTGATTATGAGGCACACGATAGACTGTGGAATCTCGCATGAAAGTCGCTCAGATCTGAGTTAACGAGTCTACTCGACCCGGTTTATATATAACTTACTAGGTGTACCCCGTACTGCGTACGGGCAAATAAAATAATAAAATTATTATGTTAAAATAGTATGGTTTGTAGCCAAGTTTAGTGAATGGTAAATTTGGTGATACTCAACGTATTCCAATATTGTTTTCTTTTACGTATTGCAATATTTGTAGACATCATATACTTGACGTTCTATTATAACAATAATACTATTCTCTTTTTTTGGACGGACAAAGTGATAATAATTTTTTCTCAAATTCAGTTTTTTTTTTTTTAAATATATTACTTGGTTGCAAGTTTTGTGTAACTTTTTTATAATGGCTCTCTTAAAAGAGACTTAATGCTCGTGAACATTATGATCAAATATACAGGAACTGACTCATGCATTGTTAGTGTGTAATTACATATGCACGAGAAAAATAAATAAAACAAAAACTCGACTTTCCACAGATTATCTTCTTATTTTATAAATACACAATCTACCTGGAATTCATTTGAGCTCTTGTGCAGAAATTCATAATATAAGTATGGAAAACCCATTTGACTTCAACTCTGAAACTCTCTTCTAGTTTGGGGTGTAAAAATTTCGTATAACTTCAATTTTATTAGAGCTCACTAAGGAAGCTGATTCTAGTTACTCTACTTATACATAATTTAAGAATATATTAATTTGGTAAATAAACAAAGAATTACATACTTGTTATTAAAGTAACCTTTCAACATAAAACACAAAATAATGAACTTATAGATGTTATCATCATGACTTTATTTTATTTTTGGTGCCAGAACAAATAAAAAAAATATCAATCTGAAAGAAACAATACAAAATACCATACTTTCTTTATGATAAAAAAGTTAGTGAAATATAATACTTATACCTGGATTTCGTTTTTGGTGGTCTTTTCGTTAGACTGTTAAATTTATTTACTCTTTACACATCTTTTGAAGTTCAACAACAATGGCTTCTTCTGAGATATCAGGATGCATGATGGAGGTTTGTGGAATAGAAATTTAAAAATTGTTTTTTGAGAAAAAAGTGTTTTCCATTGAAAGGCAGCCGTATTGTAACATGGAACAACTATAAATGCAAAAATTGTAGTAGCTATTAGAGCATGATTATCCCTATCACCCCTAATGGGTTTCTTAATGATTTTTTAATTAATAAAAGTAACCTAAAAACTTTAGTTAAGAAACTCCCATTTTGAGTGGTCCAATGGAAGTTTTTTAATTAAGGATTCTTAGAAAAAAAAATTATTAATACAATGCAAATGAAATACAATGCATCATCCAAAAATGAAATAATCTATATCAGAAATGGCTGAAAATTCCTAAACCCGCTTTAACTCCAACCCACATCACAAGACTTGGAATTTGAATACAATGCATCATAAAGATAAAGAGAATGGAGTGTGTTGAGATTGCCTTAGAGACGGGCTTCCTCTTCTTCTCAATTGATCAAAAAGAACAGAGTGTTCCCATTAGCTTTCTACCATCTGTAAGCAGCACAAGTAGCTCTCCTTCCTGTATTACCATAAAGAGCAGAACCAACATCCGTAAGTAACTGATGCAAAATGGTTTATATTCAAAAGCAAATAACCCACATGAGACTGATAATAGACCCATATCACTAAAATCTACAAAAACGAAGATTACGAACCTTCAAACTTAAATAAAAAAACTCGAACCTGACTCATATTCAAACAGGTCAAACTCTGTATTTCTAAAGTTAAATCAAGAGTGAGCAAAAAATGTCATCACATTTGATACCTTGCATTGTAAAAGTTGGAGAAAGTTCTCACTACCATATATATTGAATCACACAGGAAGTAATGGCCAAAGGAAGTGCAGGACATAGTTTAAGTTAGTTTACCTCTAATGAAATAGTCTCTCCATGATATGGTAACGTCAGGTTGAAATCTTACCGACCAATACCATGTCATCATCTATGATAATAAAGAGTAAAGAATCAAATCTTGTTGGGTTTTAAAAAAGTTTGTACCTTTTGATGCTTTTCATCGTCCTTAGTCATCTGCCTCTTCACAGCATCTGAGACAAGTAATTCAAGTCGTGGACTGAAGTTATCTAACCCAAAACACAATACAAAACCGAGAAGCATATTATACAAACTTTGTAAACTTTATAAACATCAACAAGAACCTCTATTTCGGATTTTTTTTTGTTAGCATAGGAATATTTGATTCAGTTCGCTAATTAAGCTTCAAAAATTCATTCACCAGAGAATAACACTCCCAAGATGATACAAATAGATGTTGATAAGGAACCAGAGGTAGAGGAAGAAGAGAACCTAAAATAGAAGAATTGAAGAGAGAGTTTGGTGGGAGAGCTGTCCTCTTATGACGGTAATCAGCGTCCAAATCATGCTGTCCTCTTCTGGCGGTAATCAGCATCCAAATCATGCTGTCATCTCGGTGGGTTTCGAGTGCTCGTCTGATGGAGAACACGGAGGACACGCCGTGATGACCGACAGAGTCGTCGATCGTTTCTGACGGAGAAGCCGAGAGAAGAGGTGGTGGATTTCGTCGAATGACGGAGAAGATGAGAAAACAGAAAAAAAAAGAGAAAAGAAAATAGAAAAAAAAAATCTGGTGTCTTTACTTTGCTGACACGTGGTTGTAAAACCCCCATTAAAATCGGTTTCCAGAATCCTTACTTAAGGATCGGTAATGAACTTTATAGGGCAATTGCACTCCATACACAAGGAAATAAAGTTATTTATGTGTTCAACATACCACTGTTTTTCTTTTCATATATTCCACAAGTACCTTTATTACATAGATATCTAATTAATAACTTGCACCCACAAATTTCAGATTCTTGAATAATTAGGCTTTGCTCCATCCATGAGCTTTTTAGATCATTTCTAGGATGATTCTGTCCTGATATCATCGCATGTCCTTCTTATGTTATTTTCCTGGTGGATTAATTGGTCGTGATTTAGATAAATCGAACAGTGGAGGTGTCAGATCATGCGATGGAGATTCACTGGAAGAGTCTGAGAAAGTAAAACCACCAGAATACCAAGGCGGTTCAGCTCGTTTTCCCATACTCTGTTTCTGTATATCCAAAACAGAGTGTTATGGTTTCACATCATTCAATAAAATTGATCTTTACAGAAGCAATATCTTCACTTTTTGTTTCCATTATGTTCAAATACTTTCACTATATTAGTAAAAGAGCTATAAAATCAAAACGTTTTTGTTGTTTCTGTTAATTTTTGTTTTTTTTTCTAATCATATTTATTTTTCTCCGATAACTTGTTCTATCTATTTTCCGGTGTTACTGTTGCCGGTCAACAGATTCCCGGAATCTCGTCTGAAATAAACGACGACTTTGTAATAATTAATTTCATCAGGATTTTGATATCAGAATGTACCGACAAAGCTCCGACGATTATGTTAATGTGAGGATTGTGGTCCTCGGGTTATAAGTCTTTTTCTTGTAGTGATCCGACAGATCTAGTCTCTGGAGAGACGAGATGGCTCCCAGGGAAGGCACGGCCCGACCCAAGAAGTTGTTTCCGGAGAGAGTGAGGTTGCGGAGGGAGGTGAGACCGGTTACTGTGCTGAATTTGAGTTCTCCTGATAAACCGAGCCGGTCGAGATTAATGGCGACGATTGAACCGTTTCAGGGTCGCAGGAGATATCGGGCCAGCTCTCTGGGCAAGTGGAGGGGTCGGTGAGGCTGCTCGTAGCAGAGCATGAGATATTGTTGGTTGGAGGCCTCGTCGCGGATGCGTTTGCGGAACTTGAGTAGAGATCAGAGCTCATTCTCAGTCACGGTGTTGACGCCAGGAGGAGGAGGAGGAGGAAGAGGAAGAGGAGGAAGCAGAAAGGGAAAGTGTGGAGAGGATAACAAGGTAACTTCGCTTCGTTCATTTGTCCATATAGCCAATTAATTTTTTTTTTGCATGAAAATCTAATTATCTTTCTGTTTGTGTATTTCCACCCAAATAGCCCAACTTTATAATTATTTTTGATTTATTTAAATCATCTATTTTTGTTAAAAACCCAGTTAGAAACCTGGGATAAAGATGGTCTTAGGAGATTGGTGGTTAGTGGTGATCATGGAGGTGTGGTGACTGGTGATCGTGGCGAGTGGCGAGATAGACATGAAATATATTTGATTTTTTTCTGTAAATATCTAAACGTACGTAATGTGCAAGGTTTTGTTTTTTATTCATTTTGTATTTAAACAATTTTGTTTTTGTTTTTAAATGATGTGGCATGATATAATTGGTTGAGTGACGTGTGCTTTATTATATAGAAGATTATTAATAAATAAATGGAAAGTAATAAAAGAAAGGGTTTATTTGCCAAATAACCAAAAAAAAATGAAAATTAGATTTTAGGAGAGAGAGTAGAGAGAAATAGGAAGAGAAAATAGGAGAGAGAGGGGAATTTTGGTTAGTTAGTGTATTTAAGTTTTTTTCATGTATATAGGGTGCAATTTTCCTAAAAGAAATAAATATTAAAAAGGGGTTTTTGCCAAAACTAACCCACAACTTGATTTTAACCCCAAACCTATACTCAAACTTGAATCAAATGCAAAACTAACCTAAAAGCCTAGTGAAATTACAGCTCAGCCCCTTGTGACTAAACAAAAAAACAGAGGCCATTTTTACGAATATAGCCCCAGTAAATCGTCTGAGTCGTCTGAGATGTTGGAAGTCATCTGGACGACTGAAGTGTAAGTCGTCTGGTACCAGTTTATTTTAAAAATAATTTATAAATCTTGTAAAAAAATATTTTGATGCGTGAAAAATAAAAATCAAGTAATTATAAACAGTTTTAAGTGATATAAATTAAGATATGATAAAATTGATTTGTTTTGAAGATAGATGAGTGGAAGTAGTGAATCATAAAATACTTTGGTTTAGGAGTTTGGCAAACATATGTTGTAGTATTGTATGTATTGTTAGGGTTAGATTTTGGAAAACTAAAATATTTTTTTCAAAAATTAGTTTTCACATATATGTGTTTATTTCTGTGTATAGTAAACACTTTTCAAGTTTGATTTGATTTTATGAAGTGTTTAATTAGATAATTAATTTTAGGGGTTATGTTTAGGGTGTGGACGACTTATATTTCAGTCGTCTGTTGAATAATTTACTCGGACGACGTATATTTCAGTCGTCCACATCGTACCGAACCTTTAATTTTACCAATGTACGTTTTAACCTAACCGGATCATTTTATTCGGACGACTTACATTTCAGTCGTCTGGTGAAGAAATTAAAACAGACGACTTACATGTAAGTCATCCAAATATTCCAGCCTTAAATTTTTTTAAAAAATTATTTTCCCGCTTAAATAATTTAAACCAGACGACTTACTTGTAAGTCGTCTGGAAAGTCTTCTATTTTAGTTTCCCGCTAAAAATATTTAATTTCCCGCTAAAAATATTAAACTCTTATGGACGACTTACATGTAAGTCGTCTGTTTTAATTTCTTCACCAGACGACTGAAATATAAGTCGTCCAGGAAGTCGTCTGAGTCAAAAATATTTAACCTAATTGGATTTTTTGTCTCCCTATATAAAGAAAAATTTACACATTCTCTCTTCTCCTCTCAAATGGCTGCAACAAAAATGTAATGTTCATCATTCTAAAACTCTCCAACCTCTCTCTAATCTCTTTGACTTGAAAACACCAAACTTTATATGAATTTTTCAGTTTTGTCTCATGTATTTCTTACTAATCTATCTCTTTTGCAGGTTTTTAATCAAATGGTACTCATCTTCCACTAATTTAAAGGTAGATCTATTAATTTTAAATATGTATTTTTATGTGTTCTATAAATGTAGATTTATCTAATCTTCCACTCATTTTCTCTATTTTTAAGTCATTTGAACGTTTTTGGATATGCAGGTTTTTCAGATCTGGATTTGATATTCAGGTTTTTCAGATCTGGAAGACTTCTGGGACGACTTACCTGTTAGTCGTCTGGAAGTCGTCTGGAAGTCGTCTGGACTTCTTGGAAGTCTTCTGACAAAATCGTCTGGACTTCCAGGAAGTCGTCTGGACTTCCAGGAAGTCGTCTGGACTTCATGGAAGTCTTCTGACGAAGTCTCCCTTTCATAATAGATCTGAGCGTTTTGGTAAGTTCTTATGTCTGATTTTTCTTCATTTGGTAACTTCTTGTTGTATAAAGTTCTTATTTTTTTCCCAAACTAAAACTCTCCAAACTCACTCTAATCTCTTTGACTTGAAAACACCAAACTTTATATGAATTTTTCAGTTTTGTCTCATGTCTTTCTTACTAATCTATCTTTTTTGCAGGTTTTTAATTAGATGGCACTCATCTTCCACTAATTTAAAGGTAGGTCTATTATTTTTAGATATGTATTTTTGTGTGTTTTGTAAAGGTAGATTTATCTAATCTTCCACTCATTTTTTCTGTTTTTAAGCCATTTGAACGTTTTTGGATATGCAGGTTTTTCAGATCTGGATTTAATATGCAGGTTTTTCAGATCTGGAAGACTTCTGGGACGACTTACCTGTTAGTCTTCTGGAAGTCGTCTGGACTTCTTGGAAGTCTTCTGACAAAGTCGTCTGGACTTCCTGGAAGTCGTCTGGACTTCCTGTAAAGTCGTCTGGACTTCCTGTAAAGTCGTCTGGAAGTCGTCTGAACTTCCTAAAAGTCTTCTGACAAAGTCGTCTGAACTTCCTGGAAGTCGTCTGGACTTCTTAAAAGTCGTCTGGACTTCTTAAAAGTCGTCTGGACTTCTTAAAAGTTGTCTGGTCTTGTCTACTCAAGTGGAATCCAAGCTTGTCTTTGTAGAGGAGTGATCCATAATTGTTTTGTTTGTGGTCTGTTTTGTGAATTGCATGTCTACTCTTTTAGTTGTGAATTTTTTTGTAAAATCAGTAATAATATTTTTCAAGATGTATTAAATGTGCTAACAATGTGTTTACACATTTACAAATCAATGAAATAATAGACTTCAGTAGCCTTTTTCTTATCTTTGGATCTCTCATATGCAATAATAAACTCCAATGGCATTTTTTTCATCTTAATAAACAAGAATGTTGGTAGCTTTATATTGATACAACATTTTAAGAAGCATTTTAACCCTTATTCCAACTCATAACAATAATCATCATTATTGTCTATAACAATATTACTTAAGAGATGGAAACAAACAATAGTAACTAGTCAAAGCATATCATATTTTTTATAAGTTTGCATTGAAAAACTTAGTCAAATTTAGTAAAACTAAGAGAGAGAACAGATTTTGTAAATATGAGTTTTACATATCTTGAAGTTACTTATCACTCTTAAAAATACAAGTTATTCAAAAACTAACGTAGAAGACTTAAGAACTAGCGGAGAAGACGCGGACGACTTCAATCTAAGTTGTCCAGACGACTAAACTATACGTCGTCTGGTCAACGCAGAGGTTATTTTTGCAATTGACTTTGAAATCTGTTATTTCGGACGACTGAAAAATAAGTCGTCTACTATTGTTTGGTTAAAAAAAACTCCAAAAAAGCTAGACGACTTACATTTCAGTCGTCATAGGTTAGTTTTGCATTTGACTGGATTATTTGAGAAGTTTGACTTTTCTGGACGACTTACATTTCAGTCGTCTAGTGAAAATTAAAATAATAATATTTTTTTAAAAGTAGACGACTTACAGTTAAGTCGTCATAGGTTAGTTTTGCAATTGAAAAAAAAAACTTCAAGATTTAATTATATACAGACGACTTATAATTCAGTCGTGCACGAAACGACTGAAATGTAAGTCATCGAGGATTTACGAAATTTGACCAGAATCTCGGAAAACAATCCTGGACGACTTACAAGTAAGTCGTCTCGTGGACGACTGAATTATAAGTCGTCTGTGTATAATTAAATCTTGAAGTTTTTTTTTTCAATTGTAAAGCTAACCTATGACTACTTAATTGTAAGTCGTTTACTTTAAAAAAAATATTATTATTTTAATTTTCGCCAGACGACTGAAATGTAAGTCGTCTGGGAAAGTCAAACTTCTGAAATTATCCAGTCAAATGTAAAACTAACCTATGACGACTGAAATGTAAGTCGTCTAGGTTCTTTGGAAATTTTTTTGAAACCAAACAAAAACAGACGACTTAACTTTCAGTCGTCTCAGGTTACAGATTTCAAAGTCAATTGCAAAAATAACCTCTGCGTTGACCAGACGACTTCCAGGTAAGTCGTTTACAGCCAAACGACTTCCCAAGTAAGTCGTCTGACGAACAGATCTGGAAAAAAACTCGTTGTCATACCTTAAATTGGTGAGATAAGTTCCTTAGCATACATAAGGCTTCTTCAAGCACACAGAATCACAAACGAAAGTAACCGACCCAGAATCGTTAGCTTCTATGACTCTATGAACCATAAAAAATTTAGAATCAAAATCTTGGGGTTTTTTAGCTCATTGTGGAGAGTAAGTGAGAGATATGTTGTATTTAGTTCACAAGAATGAAAAAAAAAGAAGGGTAAATCAATTTTGGGAGCATTAAGAGCTTTTAATTGGTTGTTCATGGTGGTTGTGATATTGATGACAATGGCAATCTTGTAATTACTTGAAGATGATGAGGGTGAGAGAGTAAAAATGTCATTTTCGAAAAAAAAAAAAAAAATTGATGGCATTTTCGTAAATTATATGAACTTGTGGAGTGAATAGGACAAAACCAATTTTCAAAAAAAAAGGTTAATTTTGTGTTTGACTTTAAGTTTTAGGTCAATTCTGCAAAAAGCCCTATAAAAAAATGAGCTGTCAAAAAAAAAAAAATTAAAAAGGAAGGAGAGAGAAAGTCCAAATAAATACAGTTACAGACTACAGTAGTATCTCTCTCTCTCGCTCCCACTCTCTCTCGAATTTCAAACAAAAATGGCGAATCGTTCGAATCAACGACGACGACGCTATGCTACTCCTCCCACTCCCACTCTCACACTTACAGAGATAGAAGCTTCTCACCATGCCGATGATCACCCAACGTTACGGTTACTAACAAAGCGGAGACGGTGAGGAGGTGGATCAGAAACACTCGCTACGCTAACAAGAATTACCTCCGCCACAACCGCCTGCCTGATCGTAGGTCTTGGTCTAGGTGATGAGATCAATGAAGATCCTGCTTCAACGGTACATCTATGCGTTGGTACGAACTGTCTCATCATCCAACTCGATCAAATCCGAGAAGCTCGCCGTCGTCGGAATTTTCAACGGTGGCCACGCCAACAAGCGCTGGGATTCAAGTTGCAAACATCCACGACGTCAATGACTCTCTTCCTTCTCAGGAAAACCACCGTTCCTACAAACAGGTTATTGAAGCTTCCCGCTCATTCCACGGATTTGATCTGGATCCTGCCATCACCAACAGCGAGTGGAGCAAGCCTGAGCTGGATGGACCACAGATCTCTCAAGCTGCTGCTGACGCCTTTGTCAGGTACAAGATCGGCGTCAAGCAAGGAGTGCGTTGATTCTTCTTTGCTTGATAACCAAGTCAAATACATATACTATACTAAGATGTATGCTGCTTTGAATATAACTAGAAAACTGCTTTGCTTTGTGTGATTGATCACATATTACGTAAGAAACTATTGATTTGCTTTGTGTGTTGCCTTTGAATATAACCTAATATTTTAGAAAACTGCTTTGCTTTGTATGTGTTTCTGCTGAATGTGTTATATAGCTAGAGAAGATGATATATAATGGCTCTATTTGGAGCCACATGTATGTGGTGATCGATTAGGTACGTACAATAAACAGACAAGGATACACCTTCCCTTTTCTCATTCCACTGCCTAGCTAAGTTTGATTGGGATTAGTTGAATCTTGAAGCCACAGGTTGATACATTGTGTTTTGACTTGCATAAAAGAGTAGAGGGAAGGTGTATTCGAGAGTCAATGGGTATATATATCTCCCATCCACACAAAATCCTCTTTCTGCAGCCTTTACCAAAACTTCAGAAGCTCTGGAATAGAGGAAGAAGAGACAGAGCACCAGACATTGGGCATTGTGTTCTTTTGATATGGTTCCATTTACTGAAGTGGCCAGCCAAGCACCACAACTAAAAGCATTTGTTGGCATCTTCGAAAGGAAGGTAATGGAGAGACAGACACACACTAAGGTCAGGTGTCCCAAAGGAGAAGGTAATATCTAGTCCAACAAACCCTTTTTTTTAATTTACAAGTTCTCATCATGAGAAAGTAGCTGTATTTAACTACGAACGAACTTCTTCTCTGATCTGGAGATACACACTAACCTGAGTTGAGTAACAAATAAACACCTTCATTACGTAGAGAAAGAGAAAATGTGAATGAGAGGGTTTCTTCTAGATATAGATAGATGCTTAAGGATGATAGGTACAACGACAGAAAGCAAATCCTTCCTCGGGATTGGCTAGCTAAGCTCACCCATTCAAGAGAGATATCCAACTCCTGCAGCATATACCACCACAATACAATCAGCCACGGCGCAAACACAGTATATACTTAAGGCTTGAACAACATCCTTTGGAAGCGTGTGCTGCCATGCATGGCCATATATACTCTTTTGACTGATCAAAGCTATATAACACAAACAGGTAAATCAATCAGAAGTTCACTCACACAAGAAACCCGTCTTCACTTTCTCTCCCCTTCTCCTACCACTCGAAAAGGCTAAGAAAATTGAACTCGCAGTTGCACCATTCCTCTAGCTAGTATCGGAGGTCATCAGTCTTATATCTCCTTTGTTCCAAGCGTGGAGTGTAGATATTTGCTGAAACGATCGAGGATCAGTAATTAGCATCTTTGGACCTATAGATGGATACTCAAGCAGCTGTAACGATAAGAGATTCAAGTGCATGCGGTGAAGTAAGAGTACTAGATCATGATCTTTCAAAATGTAGAAATATGGGAATATTTCCTTATTCTATATAATACAAAATCTGTGTATACTTATTAGTTATGACTATTATTATTATTATTATTTTTTCTTTTAAAAAGTAATTTTTTGCTAAAATATTTTATAAAATTTTATGCACAAAATATTCATCACAAAAAAGGGGAAAAAAAGAAAAGAAAAAGTCAATTACATGGACTAGGGTTTAGCAAGCTTGTAAATATATACAATATACCAAAGGAAACTAAATTAAGAGCAGAGATGGGATCGTTGAGAAAAAGAAAGAGATCAAATTTGTACTGGATTGAAAGAAGAAGAAGAAAACGGAAAGTTGAAAAACTAAATTTCATCGATGATTTACCAGAGAGCTTGGTGTTGCACGAGATTTTTTCCAAGCTACGTAACCCTAGAGATCTCGTGTCTTGCAAAAACGTGAGCAAGCGATGGAACTCTCTCATATCTTCTTCTTCTTCTTCTTCTTCTTCTTCTCATAACAACCCAAGCTTGGCTTTGATACTCAACACCCAGCCTCATCAATATGCTACAAACGACATATGCTTGGAGGTTTGGAAAGGGTTCGACCTAAGCAACTACGTTGATCCCGAGTTTGATCCTCCTATGTGTGTTCTAGCTTCTTGCAAAGATGTATTGCTGTGCATGAAATCTGAAGAGTTGTACATTGTGAATCCTGTGACTATGCAGTGGACTCGTCTTCCTGATCCCTGCGGTGCGACTTGGGGGTTACCCATTGGATTAATAGGCAATGGGACAAAAGGGCTGTACCATGTTGTCATGTTGGAGATGTCTACACAATCCTGCTTTAGATTATTCTCGTTCGACTCTATGCTCGGTACATGGAAGGGCGTTGGAGTTCAGCATCCACCTTGGTCACAATCCGGATGGTGTCCAACTCAATACCAAGCCTTGCCCTTTAACGGAGCTTTACATTGGTTAGCAGAGGACGGGCCTGTCGTGGCTTACAACCCTAATCATCAAAACACATGCCTACTCATCCATCGTTCCCACGACATGTCTCATGCTTCTTCTTATTGTGCCGACGCAATTGTTTCAGAGACCTTAACTGTCTCCACAGGCCATCTACGCATCCTTCAGCTCGTTGCATCTGTTGATCGTCAACATCTCTATATTTGGACACTCGCGGACTACAAACGATCCATATGGAGACGAGAGCATGATGAGCCTATCTCTTTCACTGACCTTCCTTGGCTGCAAGACTGGACGTTCTCTGACCTAAACTATATGTTTATGTCACGTTTCGTGACTCATCCAGAAACTAGAAAGCGGATTCTTTATCCAAAACCTTTGTGTTGTCATCCATACAACCCTCTCCTCGTCTACTTTTGTTTGCCCGAAAGCATTGTCTCTCTCGACGTTGCAACTAGGCAAATGAAGTTAATTACCACACTGAGCAAAAGTAGCACACAAGGCGTTCACTGGAATGAATATGATAAGGTGATACCGATGACAATGCAGTTAGACCCCTCTCTAATCCCGGATCATGGCCACGTACTGCAGAGACGTCGTAAACACAGAAGATTCTTTTAGAGTTTAGAATGGAAAATATAGATATGCATGTTTCGCTTTTGACTTGTTGTTTTCAGATAGTTATGTTCCTCTTTCTTTTTAAAATGAATCTGTTTTGGTTGATTTTAGGCATTGGACTAAGACCATGGTTTATATTACCACCATCCAATCCACTCTTAGTGGCTTTGGTCGCTCTTATTACAATTTTCAGATGCATAAAATCAAAGGGTAGAAATTTAACCAACAATTATATAATTGCACACAAACAGAAAAATGCATAGTATCTTTAGACACCTTCCAAACAGAATCGTCTAGTTACATTTTTACATCAATAAACTCAGCACAATTATATTTCTGTCTTGGCAATCTTGGGCAACTACATGAAGATCAGATTTGGTCGCATTACAAAGCACTCTCAGTCTCTGTCGTTGTGTGAGACAAGTTTCGTGCCTGAGCTTGATTCTTGTACCTGCAAAACATAGATAGCACTGACGGATTCTTCTTTATACCCATTATTGCATCATCAGAGCCATTGCACAGAGACACATCATCATGAGCTTCTCTCTGTGTATCTGAAGATGAAGGCGGATTCTCAAGCTCTGTTACTGGAGAAGGACCAACAGTGTCCAGTCTTGAGCCTTGCTTAAGCTTAAGCAGTGTTGACTCTACAAAAAGGAAACCTAGATCTTGAAATCAAGCTTGACTAAGGGTTCCTTTGCTGGTCAATTAGAGAACAAGTGGTCGGAATCTGAAAATTGGAAAAGAGACAGTGAGAGAGAGAGAGAGAGAGAGTACCGTAGACTGAGAGAGGATCGTCTTTAATGATCTTCGCTGGATATCTCTCTAGACTGTCCGGCGAAGATGGCGGCGGTCTCAGCCTCCCAAACATTATCTCTCTCAATTCGATTTGCTGCCTCAGGTGAAATTGGAATCCCGTGCTCTTCGAAATGGAATCTAAAAAGACGATCGATTTTGGTTTTTGGCGCCTCGATCGACAAGAAAGAGCGGGAATCGTCTTGTGGAATCTTCTCCCGGCAGAGATTATTTCCACGTCTTGTCGGATGAAATTATGGGCCTCAATATCGGCCCATTTTAATACTTATGGGCCCTTCGTCCTGCACGTACATAGTTTAAATAAATTCATTTTGTTGCCATCAATCTTAAATAGATTATTCATTCAACTAAGATTCATTTTTATAAAAGCTGATCATAATATTAAAAAATAGGTGTGGGCTCGCACCCAGTTTATTCTTATACGAGCTGATGTATATTCTTAATAATTTTATTTTAATATTATTTGTATATTTATCCTAATGTCTTTAATTAGATATAAATACTAATTTTTGTGTGTTTTCGGTCTTTTAACCAAATTTCAATTGCTTGTTGTGTGGAATTTTTTTTCTTATTTTTTATACATATTATTCTATCTGGAAATTAAATCCAAATTTAAAAAAAAATTAAATTAAATTAAACTCTGAATAAAATTTTGCATTGTGTCAAGAATAGTTAATTCTAACTTAGTTAAAGATCTTCCTTTGCAATAAGATATCTTTAAGGTTCAACATTCAAAAAAAGTTTCAATAATATATAAAACATAAAACATTAGAAAGAAGAACTCATGAACAAACATACTACAAATATGAAACATCAATACAAACAAAATATGATATAGAAATTTCACTGACTGAAAATGCTATTGACGTCCCAATATTTATTTAAATTCCTTGAAATAATTATTTCTTACTTCTTTTGGAAAATCATCACAAGTAAGATTTTGGTTATTCTATAGAAATATATCTTAAAAAGCAGAGGAGTCGTTCTATATTTTATGGTATAATCACTGAAGGTGAAACTATGTAGAATAAAAGAATTCTCTTGAGATAACTTAGATCGGAAATTACCAAAGTTTCCAAAATAACATTTATCAACAGAAGCATGAGTCCTAGTTCCTACAAATTAAATTTCAAAATAAGTGACTAAAACCAAATCATATAATTAATGTGAATCAATAATGAAAGAAATTAATATATTTACAACAGTAACGACCAACACCAATTCATTTGAAACAAATTTTATTTTTTTCATGATTCTAAAATATCAATACCTTTACTCTAATTTTATACAATCTTTAGTCGACTAATAAGAAAAAGTGAAACATGCTTCTTTTTCAAAAAGACAACATTTGAAAGTGTTTCATATTATTTAAAAATGAAGTTTTATGTGTATTTCTTTTTTTTTTTTGAATTATACAGAGGTATCCTGGCCCCAGAAAAGTGATCCAGACTAGTCACGTGTTGCCACTTGTCGGTCCTCTGTCCCTGGCGAAGCCGAAATGTTAATTCTCCAGTGGCCGAAATTCGAACCCAGGTGGCGGTACTCACAGCTGTAAGCCCTTTACCACTAGAACTAGAAACTCCGGTTCGTTTTGGCATATGATGAAAATATATACTATCATAGCATAGAGTCAGCGAATTATTATAATACATTATTAAGATGGATACTAAGATAAAGTCGGCATCATAATTCTCTGTATTAGCATTTACATACTACTATAACTATAATACGACATAGACTAAAATAACTATATATCACTTACACATTATCTATACTATCACTAAACTATAAACTATAATAAAAGAAATATTATATTCCACATCCTCCATTAACAAATATGAATTAATATTATCCAGTAACAAATATGTTTTTAAAACAGAATAATAAGAATTGCTCCTAACTCGTCAAAGTTACAATTTATTTTTAAAAAATTATGTATCTAATTACAAAGCTTGAAATAGTTATATTATTTAAATTAATAAATTAATAACTCAGCTAAAAACTAATAATAAATTAATGACTTAGCTAAAACCTAATTAAAAATGATAAATTAGAAAAAGTAACTAAAATCATGGAGAACATGACAAATAAGCAAAATCAAAATCATTATATATCAATAATTATATATCTTATTACAAAGTTCATAGTTATTTTATTTAAATTAATAAATTAATGTCTCATCTAAAAACTAATAAAAATGACTAAGCTAAAACCTAATAAAAGTATGACAAATAATCAAAATTAACTAAAATCATGGAGAACATGAAAAATAAGCAAAATAAAAATAATTATATATCTAGTTACACATTTTATAGTTATATTATTTAAATTAGTAAATTATTAAGTCAACTAAAAACTATTAATAATTTAATGTCTCAATTAAAACCTAATTAAAACATGACAAATAAAAAAAAATAACTAAATTCATGGAAAACATGACAAATAAGCAAAATCACTTCATAAATAAGAGTATAGATATATTAAGATACTTGTTTCAAATTTTGGATAATTTTTAAAATTTTGGTCCTGAAATGTTTTTGATCCACAACAAGAAAAAAGATGACCAGAAACCTAAAATGTGGTTCATGTTTCTACTTTTCTTCAATCTTTTTTTAAAGCTACTTTTCTTCATCTTCTCGAGTCTCATTCTAGTAAATTTTTGCGACCGTTTGTGTTTTCAGAAAACTATTGATCTAAGAAATTAGTTTTGTTTAGATTGTTGTTGTTTATTTTTTATTGTTTACATATTAAAATAAAACAACAAAATTGGTTATGTGTTTTTAAAAGGAAAATTTGAACCAATAACCAACAAAAAAATTATATTTCACTAACTAACCATTTCCTTCCCTCTCTCCTTCTTTTTCTTCCTATCTCTCTCTACTCTCTTACTACAAAACTAATATTTTCTTCCAATATAGTTATTCAACAAATTAACCCTTTTTAAAATAGGGCCACAATTTTGTTTAAACTTATTCACAACAAGAATAAAGAAAAATAGGCTCTAATTTTTAAACCATTAGATTCCAGTACATTTGCTTTTTATGTATGAGCTCGGAACGGGTCACATTTTCTGGTAAAATAAGAAAAATTCGTGTGATCATATTTCACTAAACAATGTCAAAAACTCCAAAACCAAACATATAAAACGGTAAAATCTTTCTATCATAAACCGTTTAGTTTCTTGTTCAACAAGTAACTAAACTTAGGTCGAGTGAAACTGCCATCAAGAAACATATCGGCCATAACCTTATACATGCCTTCGGTCAAGTGGACTCCGTCCCAGTTAATGTAACGACTCGGTTCCTTACACGCCGTGGCTGAAGCTGACCCACACGTGTCAAACACTTGAAAGTTATACGGCTCTCCTATTCCGCAGCACGCCTTGAACTTTTCGGAGATACCGTACTTACTAGGGTTCTTTATTACCTTACGGTACGCGTTCCAGTAGTCTGCATAGACTATTGTGGCGTTCGGATACTTGATCCTGCATTTACAACAAAAATGTTAATAATAGAACGCTCTTGAACAGACATTCGGGATAAACACATTTCCCTTTTTGTTTTTGTGTTTACTTATATCAAATGAACATATGTAGAGAGAAAGAGTAACTAATTTTATTTAACTGATAAGTGTTAAATTGATTAAACAAATGTTCTACTAGTAAGATCAAATTATTAGAAATCTTAATCGATATAAAAACATGTAAATCCAAAAATAATCGTCCATTGGTTATAATTATATTCGGTTCATGTTGCTTAGCTTTGGTTTAAAGTTTCAAGTCGGTTAGTTGGTTTTAGTTAACCGTGCCTCACTAATTGAAAGCAATCACATGAACCAGCCCTGGAACTGGAAGCAACATATATGGTAACATGATGGAAATATGATGGAAGAGTCGGTTAAATACCTTCTCTTTGCTAAGCATTGTATAGTTTTTTAGTATGTATATAGAGTATAGACTGACCTAAGTTCTTCAAGTTTGGATTGCAGTGCAAGATTGTGAGTGTAGCTCTGATTATTGACACTCTTAACACATCCTAGATTGTCTCGATCGTCTTGCGCAGCCAGAGTCATCGTTAACGTCAAGCATCCAGTTGCCGGATGTCCTTGTACCAACATATATCTTACACCTTTGTTCAACAATGTCTGCAATTACAATTGAAAAATGTTATATAACCAAGCATAAGAGAATCAACATATGCCAAGCCGGTTTGTTAGGTTCATGACCAGCAGATATTTTTCTTCCAAGATACGGTTAAGCTCTAGGCCAGCCTGGTCTATTAGGTTAGCAAACTTTAAAACAATTTCATTTATCCAAATCATATACAATTTTTTAAGGGTTTTTATTCAATAAACACACAAATTTGTTAAGGTTTCGCACCTTTATCGTAATCTTAAAAATACATTTTCTCTGTTGGAGACCCTATCATGTCAATCTAGACTCGATTCTTGTAAACCGAAAATCTTAAATTCAAATGAAACTAAATTGGATATCGATTAGCAATGATGCATAAATATCAACTATCTACAGTTGTAAATGTTGGAAAACTAAGATATTTGGTTATAGTAGATTAGTGCGTCAAATTTGTAAGCCGTATTTTACCGGTTTCTTAATCCTCCATATGCATGGACTTCCTGTTGTATTGATAGCTCGACTGCTCGAGGTATCTTAAGCATGACTAGTCGGTTAGATCACTTCGGTGTCATGACTTGCAAGTTGCAATATATACATATATGAAATATTATATACAGTAATTTTTTTGTGTTTTATATATAATAAATTCTATAACATACTATTCGGTAAATTAAAAAATCTCCGTTCCCATTACAGCTAGATCAGTGTAAATACTAATAACTAGGTGTTTTACCCGCGATGCGGGCTTAAACATTTTCATAAATTTTGAAAAATTCTTTGTACACTATATTCATTATAATAAAATAAATCTTAAAATAACTTAATATTATATTTTTAATTATATAATTTAAGAAAAATTATTTGATTAATATTTAATTATGTAATATGTGTTTTTAACTTTTTATTAAAATAATTTTTTAGATAACAATACAATATATATATATAGAGAGAAATTATCTCTTTTTTAATTATATTTTTAGATTTTGGATAATTCAATATTCTATTTTTAATTATATAATTAAGAATTTTATTTGATTAATATTTATTATATAATTCATGTTTTTAACTTTTTACTAAAAGACTTTTTCAGATAACAATACAATATATACATAGATTATCTCTTTTTTAAATTATATTTTCAGATTTTGAATAATTCTTACTATTATTAATTTTAATCAATTATCTAATCAAATAAATTAAAATTTCGTTCATTTTTTTAATTTAGTTATACATTTTATTTGATTAATATTTAGTTATATAATTCATGTTTTTAAATTTTTACTAAAAGACGTTTTCAGATAACAATACAATATATACAAAAATTATCTCTTTTTTAAATTATATTTTCAGATTTTGAATAATTCTTACTATTATTAATTTTAATCAATTATCTAATCAAATAAATTAAAATTTCGTTCATTTTTTTAATTTAGTTATACATTTTATTTGATGAATATTTAGTTATATAATTCAGGTTTTTAAATTTTTACTAAAAGACGTTTTCAGATAACAATACAATATATACAGAAATTATCTCTCTTTTTAAATTATATTTTCAGATTTTGGATAATTCTTACTATTATTAATTTTAATCAATAATCTAATCAAATAAATTAAAATTTCATTTTTATTTTTTACTTTAGTTATACATTTTATTCATTAAGGGTATAAACGTTATTAACCACTCTAACTTTTAACGTGAGAGCTTGATTCCAAAAATTTACTTCGCAAATAATAGTATAGATTTTTTTTCTAAAAATTTATGCAAATATATGATATAATATAATAAATTACTCAATATTAGATATAAATTTTTATGAACATAAATCAGTAATATATACTTTCTTCATTGTATCCCTATTTTTCATAATTTGAAAATATTTTATTTTTGTTTTTTAGAACTACATGTAAAACGCTTGTAGACTTTAAATAATTAATAAAAATCAAACCTCTAAAATTTAGTGAATATATAAAATCGTGAAATGTATTTTGATTCTGAAATAAATTATTTTTTAATTAACAAATCTATAAATTTATAAAATATTTTAGTTTTGATGATTATGCTTAGTTTTTTACAGTTCTTGCAAATTAGAGAACAATTAATTGGTTCAGTTAACCGAATCTAACCAATCGGTTGAATTAGGCATCAGTCATCACTATTGCAAAAAAATTAATTATGCACATGATTTGATAGAAAGGTTACCTCCAAAAACCTTGTGTGTGTTGAAATACTGAGTTCTCTTATTGTGTCGCTTGAGACAGCAGAACCAACGGTGTACGCATAGTCGTTTACTCCAATTTCTCCGATCCAAAAGAGAGAATCATTAAACAACGAAACCTTATCTCTAGTTTCAAGTGTCTCTAAATACTTCTCGAACCAGCCAAGCTCCGTCTCGATAGATTGAGGAGTCATATCCAGTGTCAGATTATTCTCCGAGAAGAAAGAGTGTTCAATCACCGTTGCTCCAGAGACGGCGAAGTTAACGCCGTAACTATCAGCAGCTGTGCCTTTACTACCGTTAGTGGATCTGAGGCTGAGATACGGTGGCAGGAACGGTAAGTTCATCGACTGTGCCACGAAGTCGATGGTGAGTCGACCGTCGGAGTATCGGTTTGTTGGACGTAGGAAGTAAGTCATGCCGTAGGGAAAGCTTGACAAGTGTCCGAATCCGGCTGGTCCTTCGCCGGAGCGTGAGTTTCCTGTGTCGGTGAATGAGTCGCCGAACGCGTAGATTCTGTTGAATGGACGGCGGACACCGGAAGTTGGTGCGGCGGAGGAGATTGTGGATAAGAAGAGGATCGCGGTGGAGACAGCGGTTGCGAGGATAAGGGAGATGGAGGGAGACATCGTGGAAGGAGGTTGATATTTAAAAGTGAAGCTCTTTCAATGGGAATGCACCGAATGGTCTAGTGTTACATATACTAGGTTCTGGTCCGCGCTACGCGCGGATAATGTTTCAATATTGTTTTTTGGAAATATAGATTATATTTTAAAATTTTGATGTTTCGATCGATTAGAGGTAGAAACTATTATAATTTAATATTAAAATTATTTTTAAGTTGATAAATAAAAAGAAAAAATTATGAAAGAGTGATGTTTTAATTAAGAAATTTTTTAGTTTCTACTTTTCTTTGTTATTAGTTTCTATTTACAACAATCTTTTAAAATTGTTACATTGTTTTCATATATTATGTTTTCTAAAAACATCACATTAGTAATAGTATATTTTAAAAGTGTAACAGATGTACTGTTCCATTATTTGATTGAAAGTTGTTCATATATATATATATATTGAAATAATATAAAGTTTAAGTGTATATTTGTATGTCATATTTGCCATTTAGTGTAGCCATAGTGATTTTTATTGTTTTATTGTTTTGGTTTATTTTTATTATGAGCTTTAACTTTTCTTAAAATATTTTAATATTTTCTAATTGAGAGTTGTTAATGATAGACCATATTGATTTGAAAAATTTCTATAAAAAATGATTTTTTTTTGTCATCAACATTACAGATTCATATTGACTCTGTGAACCACACTGGGAGATCTTGATCCATGTGAACTACAAATGACGCTGCATTCCTAGCGCTACGGGCTAAGCTATCCGCCTTCTTGTTTTGCATTCTTGGTACATAGATAATCTCTGCTCGGAAAAAACTCTCTTTCAGGCTGTTTATATCCTCCAAATAACTTGCAAACGCTGGCCATTCTTCTGGTTCTGAAACCATCTTCACCAATTAAAAAATGATTATATATATAATATTTAATATTTTAGTAATGTGTAGATATAAAAGAAGGTATCATATGAATTTTAACTATCTTACTTTTTTTGAACAGAATGATTAGTACTCTTAACTATTATATTTCTTTCTCTAGCATATTTGTAGTTTCTATTAGTGATTTTCTTTATTTGGTTTCCATAACATGTACTCTTTGGTAGAATTCATTGAGTTAGTAGAACTTAGTTTTTTGGTTGGTATTTGTAGATTTTTATGAAACTAATCAGTGCTCTTACTGTTTTAGTCGTTTAATAGTTTTTAGTTGTATACTCCAGTATATTTTTATATGTAGTAACTATTTTAAAAATAATGAGGATACATAACGATTAAAAGGTTATATCAGCTAATCACATATTCATAAGAATGATTAAAAGTTTAAAAAACTTGACATAGCTTTATGAAGGTAATGGATATTTGTGTTTCTGATTTGTTTCTATAATAGTTGTTTTTACTTGGTTGATGTTAACTTTCTAATGAGTGTATTGATATCTATTTTATTTTAACAAAGCTTATTTTGAACTAAAATATGTAGCTATATTTTCTTATTCGGTGTATTAGAAAGCGTATGATTTTATAAATAAAAATGAGTATGCTTAATATAATGATTACTCGAGTCATTTACAATGTACATTTTAAATTGTAGTTTTAAAATTATCCTTTTACTTTAAAATTGACATATAATATAATTTTTGAACATATGAATTTTATTTTAAGATAAAAAAATTGTAAAATGAATTATTTCATTTTATTAAATTAAAAGGTAATTTGATCTTCTGTGTGTTATTCTTATTTGCCTATTTAAAAAACTATTATAATTTGATGGAAAACAATACAATTTAGAAATACATAAATAGTTATATAAACAGATTATAGATACAAATATAAGAGAATTATAGATATTAACTTTATTTATTTGAGAAGCTAACAACTGAAACATTAGATTTTGTTTTGCATATTTTTTAAAGTGTATCTCATATATTTACCACATTCAGAGTGTTGCAAACATAAATAACAAAATATTTGAAAGCAAAAGCTTAAATTCGTACATTGTTGCAATCAAAATCTCTGAATGTTTTTCTTTCTCCTCCGCCAGCAAAGAAAACAAAAATACAAAATCAGAGTTCGGTCTTTATGACACCTCAAATATCCAAGCACAGCCTTCCACTAAGAAAATATTCTTCCACATGTTGTTACAAACCGGTGGTGTTCTTGATGGATTAGTAACCCTTGAAGGTTTTTTCTTACATTTTTATGCCTCTAATCCTTTACACAGCCACCTGCTTTGTCATTAATCTCCACCTTCCTCAGTCTTCTTGCTTTCTTTTTCTTCTTACAATCACTCTTGTCTCTTACAACCACTGCCTCTGCCGCAGCCACAACCAACTCTGCTATAACAGATATTTAAAAATAATCACTCAGCCAAGATGAATCTGATACAAACATGTACTTGTGACATGAACAAAATTGTCTAACAATCACACCCACATTGCATTTCAAAATGCACCTTCAAAGATAGATTAGTCATAGGATTAATGCTAATGAGAAGACCAAATAGATAAACACTCAATTAGAAGTCGTAAAACTTCCACAAATAAACGATCAAACATAGAAATTAAAACTTAACCTATGAGCAAGGAAGATGCATTCTTTACCTCAAAATTTCCGAAGAGCATTAATTTAGATGACACCCTTGTGTTCAAGCTCTCGGTTTCCTCAGCTGTGGCCAATACTCCAGCCATAGTGGTTTCTGAGATGTCACCCAGTTCTCTGACTAAGAGCATCGCCCGAGCTCCTGGTGTACATTAGATGAATCTGATTTAATATTACTATATATACTCATAAGACGTATCAAACATATGTAGAAGAGCATAAGCAGTTACCTTATAGACTTCTCAAGCAGTGGGTCACCTTCAACAATATTATGGTAAGACTTTGTCAAGACTGTGTACTTAAAATAAGGATTCGAGTCAAAGGATAACTCAAGTTTGAATCCTTTAGGCTCTTCAGTCATGCACCATCTAAGTGATTTGAGAGCCTAATCAATAATCACACTCTGTAGCCTGACATCAAGAACATTACGCTAGAGTTATTATCCTCAGAAGTAACATCATTGTTGTTCAAGGCCATCAGCCAAAAACGTGGAACTCCTTTCTCTGCAATGTGTAACACATGGAAACATGTTAGATCGTTTTTTTCTTTATAAAAGGAAAAAAAAAAGACACAATATTCCTCAAGTTACCATCTTGAGTATCTTCCTCTCCTTGGTCCATCATCATCCATCTTCGTATCATCTGGAGTTGGTTTGACATCAGTAGTTCCATTCACTGTCTCGTAAGGCTGCGCATACCGAGATAGAATTCAAGAGAAAGTTTAAGATTATATATATATATATAATATATATATACAACACTGCTGCTGATAAGTAAGATAAGGAAAATAAAAAAATAGAATACACAGAGATGCTCATGGTTATAATTATAAAAATACAATTAAATAATATTTCAAAATTTATAATGCATATTTCAATATATTTATTTTAGTGATGATTTATGAGTTATTACCATATTTAAGAAGTTTACCAAAAATATAAATCAACATTAAGTGTAATGTATTAGTTATTGTCATATTCTATAAAGTTTACCAAAAATATATGTCAATAATAAATGTGATTGTCCATATCATATTAATTATAAGCCATGTCATCAATTTTGTTAGCCATGTCATCATTCTTTTTGTAAAAATGATTGTAGAGAGTACATGTGGCAAAATCACTTCGCAAATATAGTCTAGGGGATACGCGTTTGAAGAATGAAAATATGTATAGTTTTTTTTGTTTCAGCAAATAAGCAGTTCATAATATTTGTATTTGCATTTTAAAAAAATAAATAAAAGGAATCATGCAACAAAGCGTAGAGCTAGAAAATAAAGATAAGCTTATTTTTAGAATTTTTTTTAGCATTGATCCCATTACATAAGTAAACCATGTCATACTTAGTAAAGCGAACCGAGAGTGGAATATTTAAAACAAAATGTAAAAGACGAACGTGCAAACGTTAAGGACTTTGACGTTAAGCTTGTTTTGACATCGAAGAGGTTAGTTGAGACCCAGCATCATCTCAAAGAACTCGGTCATCAGAAAGAAGTGGTAACATGTGGAGCAAGCCGTGTTAATTTCTGGGGGATGGCAGTTATCAACGGGTTTCATCTGCACAAGCGAGTCCACAAAGATCTTCTTCATTGAAAGATTGATGTCTTGTAATGAGATCTGCATGTTTGTGCAGCAACTGTCCACCGTTGCAATACCTTCCTGGTCAGTCAATTTGTTGATGATCTTAATCCCTTTCTCAGTTTGGCCTATGGCCATGAGGAGAACACTGTACACGTACCTTGCTTCCGTGTGACCACTCTTAGCTGCTTTGCGGATGTGATGCAATCCCAAGAACTGATTTTCATAGTGAAAGAATTTAAGGATACCTTTGATATCAATTTATTTAAAAGATTTGACCAAGTAAAACTCTTATTTGATGTCTTCGTATATAATAATAACCGACGGCTGCTTCTTCTTAATGATGTCATGTATTATCCCAATGCTGATGTGTAACATTGATTGGCTCTAAATATTTTAGGTGATGTGGCAGAGTTTAGAAAGCTAGAATTTAGCTTCTTTTATATAGTAGGATAATGGTGGGGGAAATTATTTATTTTATTTTAACGAATTATGGCAGATCAGATCCCGGTTTTGAAATAAAAGAATTTCGAAAATAATTAAAAAGTGTTAAAAAATTTTTATATGTGAATTATGATTCATGTGGATTATATAACCCCAGTTCATATTTTTAATCTCTATATTCATGAACGCTGATTAGGGGTGTTCAATCCGGATATCGGTCCAGTTTCGGTTCGGTTTTTTTAGTTTTTTTCGGTTTTTTGGTATTTCGGTTAGTAAAATATAACTACCATTCTAAATCTATATTTACTTTGGTTCGGTTTGGTTTATATACCGTCGATTTTTGGTATATTCAGTTTTATACAAAAACATAATTATTTAGTTTGATATCATATTATATAATTTTTAGAGTTATACTGTCATTATAGTCATTTATTAAAAAAATATTATATTTTCAAATAAAAGAACAAAAAACATAAAAACGCTTATACCTTCAGATGAAATAATCAAATCTAGAATTAAAATCAAAGTTCGAAATTTTGAAAATAAAAACAAAAACAAAAGAGAAGTACGAAAGAAAAGTTTTTCCACTCTTCCATATTTAGTGTTTATCAAAGTCATACTTCTTCGAGTGAAACACTGTTCGTTTATAAATAAGAAAAAAATTATGAAGAATTTTTTGTAGTTATTATCAGTCAAATTTATAACATTCAATCCTACTATATAAAAGAAGCTAAATTGAGAGCTTATAAGGGATGCCACATGGGCAAAATAATCCCCACCAATCATACTACCATGTCACTGGTGGATTGGGCTTCCAATTAAAATTGCAATAAAAGATTTGGACTTGGTTTTGATTACAAAATTGGCTACAGTGAGTGGGGTTCAAATTAAAGTTGCTTTGGTTACAAAATTGGCTACAACAAGTGAGCTTCGAATTAAAAGAATGAGGTTCGAATTAAAATTGCTTTAGTTTGGTTTGGTTACAGCGAGTGGGCTTCGAATTAAAAGAACAATCTCGCAGCCCAGTCCATTAATTATGTGTACCTGTTAATTATTCACTAAGAACACGTAAACAAATTGCAATGCATGCAAACAATAAGGAATACGTCCTTTACGAGTTGCCTTATAATAAAACAAATGCATGCATGAATTGATTTTTGTTGAGCTGTTAATTATTAGATAGACTTCTAGCTATACACTTCTAAATCAAAAACGATTTCACCAAGTTTAACTGGCCCCATAGTAATATTCTTCTAGCAAAAAATCTTCTTGCATTCACTAAGAAGTAAATAACATATATTCTGCCATTAATACAAAAAACAAAAGATATGGAAACAAAACCATAATGTTAATCAAAATATATATTCAAGCTTTGACTCTACGCTCACCATAACATTTATCCGTCGTCTCTCCCTCTGCAGAAAATCAGTCTAAGTTATTCAACCTAATCAGTGTAAGCTATTCAAACGATTAGTCTATAGCATTGGTATTCCGTTTAAGTTATCAACATCTGCACGTAGATACAAAATCCCACGAGAAAACCTCCTAACGTCATTTGGTAAGAAATCGTCTACGATCAACCAGCTCTACCCCTTCGTCGCAAAAGCCAATTAGGTAACCTTTTTTTTTGGTGGTCGATCTGAACAATCATTTTAATATTCTTCATTTTGTTTAAAGAAGTGCTGATCTCAACACTATGGACAAATCAACATCCAGAGATCCTCCCCTTCTAGGAGGTATTTTATATTTACAAGTTCCTTTTTGAATCAAAAAATTATTAGTATTGATATATTAATTTAATACTTAAATCTAAGGTAGATTTTCTTTCAGATAGTAGTGATTTTTTGTATTTAAAAATACAAATTATGAACCGTATTAATTTTACAACAACATATTTATATTATACATTTTTAAAATAAAACATCATTAATATTTATTATTCAACCAATAATAAAATATAATGTATACTAAATAACTGATTTGACATAATGTTGACATTACTTCGTAGAGTTCCTTTTTATTATATTTAAATCCAACAAAATAATTAAAAATTAACACTTCCAAATACTCATGCTACGTCCTTTTGATGGGCAATAAAAAACAAACAAACAAACTATCTTCACTTCAAAATAAAAATTAAATTAAATTTTGGTCACTCCAAATACATATTCTTTAATTATATTAAATTAAATGAAAGAAATCCAATTTTTTTTAAAAACAAACAAATTATAACTATGTTCACTTCAAAAAATTAAAAAAAAAGGTCAATAAAAAATAAATCACACTGTTATCTGTGCAAATCATGCAGCCGAAGATCACAATAACAAGAACAACAACCTCGGACCACAACCAATAATCGCTAGGACCATTAGGATGTGGCTCATCACAAATCACAAAAACAAAAATGCTTTCTTATGAACAACTTTCATTTGTCTTGACATCCAGGTTTGTCTAAAAAATACTATGTTTTTATTCTTTCCAACTACATATGAAATGATTGCTTTAAACCACTCAACAGGAACAGAAAATGGAAGGGAGGGTGCCTATGTCTACGTCGGACAAAATGTACCAACGGTTCGAAAAAGGGAAAATTTATCACATTAGATATTTTAATCTCCTTCCCAATAACCAACGGTACAGTCTTACAGTTCAACCCTACATAATCAATATCAATGAGACAACAATTATTACACAGATTGAAGAAAACATTCCACCAATACCTTCATACATATTTCGGCCCCAACGCTACCCCCAATTGATCAGCTTAGCAAGTGCAACCAATTTCTTCCCAGGTAAAAAAAAAACCATTGTCGGGGTCTCGCAAACAAATAAATTCTCTTTTTCCTCACTATAAAAAAATATTATCAGAGATGTTGTTGGTCGAATATGCCCATCCAAGGAAGTGATTTATATAACAAGAACACATATTCCAAGATCTTTGTTGGATTGCATTTACACAGGTACTAACACTTTATTAAATAATATTTATTTTAACTAATAAATATATAATACAATTATTTTTAGTAGATCCAAAATGGTACGTCTAACTATCTGGGACAATGAGACGGCAAATTTCAGGGAGCTAAATCACATATCTACCAGAAAAAACCAAATCGTAATCATCACAAATATCATTCCACGGTTACATGAAGGTAATAAACTAAACATAATATTTACGTCAAAATAAATGCTTACAAATATTTCACTTTTACAGGGAAACTATCACTCACAACCACACCTGGATCGCGCTTTTACTTCGACACCGACATTGATATCATACAACGCTTCCAAAAGAGGAATAAACTGCTATACTAAGCTTGAAGCCATAACTCCACATGGGATGAACAACAAGACATCAAACGACACCGGTCAACTGTTTTAAAATTTAAATTACTGCTTTCTACGTCAATTAAAAATGTCCACTCATATACTCTTTTATCCTAAAAAAATTGTTTGCTCAACCTAATATATTATTCAAATTTACTATATGGTTCATTCTACAATACACAAAAAATAACTTCCAATTTCTAGAACTTAAAAATACCAAAAATTAAAAGTTTACTTCAATTGAACATGTTATCCGCGCGTAGCGCGGACCCGGCTCTAGTTCAATTTAATCAATGCTAAAAGAAAGCAATATGATTAAAAGAAGAAGATTAAAAAATTAAGAAGCCTCATTTGAGATGAATTGTTATTTAATTATATTTTAACCGCTTTTCAAATTAGGATTCTTTATTACTATAAAACTATGGTAATAATTATTAGCAAAATCATAACTTATATAAAAATAGATTTTCATGTGACGTTATAAAAGATGTACATATTTACATGTTTCTACTTTTGATCGGTTTTGTTCGGTTTATTCGGTTTAATTGGTTATAAACCAAACCATATCCAAATCCTACAGTTTTTATAAAATCATATCTAGGGCTGGGCATAAAATCCGAAACCCGAAATCCGAACCGAATCCGAACCGAAACACCCGATCCGTACCCGATCCGAAATGTAAAAAATACCTCAATAGATCTTATAGGATGTTACAAAACATATTCAAACCCGAAGTGTTATTAACCGAACCCGAACGGGTAACCCAAAAACCCAAAAAAATATCCGAAGAAACCGATTCGAATGTCCAAATTAATATATAATATAAATATTTGAAACATAAATATGTACTTCAAATATTCAATTTCATATTTATTTGGATATGATATAAAATTTAAATAAACACCTTAAATACTTCATTATATACAAAGAAGGATATATTTCTTATGTTTTACTTTTAAATTTTAGATTTTACTTTGGATATACCCGAATTATCCAATATAACCCAAATCCGAATGATATATGGTTACTTCGGACATATCCGAACCGATCCGAAACCGAAGTGTTATATTCGAATCCAATCCGTACTTGTAAATTTACTAGAATGGGACCTAAGTGGTGTTACAAAATGGAACCAAAATCCGAAAAACCCGATCCGAACCCGAACGCCCAGGTTTAATCATATCCATTCGGTTTATATGGTATATACCAAAACCACACCATATTGTCAATTTTGGTTCGGTTCGGTTTGGTACGGTTCGGTTTTACCATATTGGACAGGCCTAACGCTGATGCAAACCGAACCATGAAAAATTAGGAATACTATAATGCAAAAAGTGTCAAGTATCATTTGTCTAGATTTGAACTTAGAGCATCTCTAATGATACACTATTTTTCCATCTATAATTTACACTAAAATAGAGTAACTCTATTAGACCATCTCTAATGATTCATCATATTTTTCATTCTAAAATAGAATAACTCTGTAATAGAGTTGTGATATACTTCAATGGTACTATATTTAAAGTGGAAAATAGAACGATGAACAAAAAAAAACAACTTAATCTATATATAGAGTAAACCTATTTTTTATTCTACTATAGAGTAAAAATAGAGTACCATTGAAGCATTTTTACTCTAAACTCTATTTTAGAATGAAAAAATAAAGTGGAGTTGAAAATGCTCTTATAGAATAATTTTTGCTCCAATGGTATTACGTTATAGAGTTACTCTATTATAGAGTAAAATATAAAGGAACGTCACATATTTACTATTAAAATAGACTAAAATGTGACTTTCATTTATATTGCAGTTTATAATAGAGTATTACCATTGTAGCAAAATTACTTGATAATAGAGTTACAATATTTTAGTTTAAGTTATAGAAGAAAAAATAGTGTGCCATTGGAGATGGTCTTAGCATTCCGCTAACGCAATTTAGTAGTCAATAGAAAGGAAACATTATAGCAACTGTAGGCCGGCCTTGACAAAATCTAAAATAATTTGGGTTGGAAGCACAAACTTGTACAAAAATAATTGGTTCAATAAGTTGCTTAGACATTTGGATCTAGCACATTTAGAAAGACATTCACAAGATTTAACCAACTGAGTTAAAAAAAAATAGGCCAAAAAGTTGTATATTTTATGTAGGGCCATATTTTAGATTTAAAAGAAGCTAAATTGAGAGCTTATAAGGGATGCCACATGGGCAAAATAATCCCCACCAATCATACTACCATGTCACTGGTGGATTGGGCTTCCAATTAAAATTGCAATAAAAGATTTGGACTTGGTTTTGATTACAAAATTGGCTACAGTGAGTGGGGTTCAAATTAAAGTTGCTTTGGTTACAAAATTGGCTACAACAAGTGAGCTTCGAATTAAAAGAATGAGGTTCGAATTAAAATTGCTTTAGTTTGGTTTGGTTACAGCGAGTGGGCTTCGAATTAAAAGAACAATCTCGCAGCCCAGTCCATTAATTATGTGTACCTGTTAATTATTCACTAAGAACACGTAAACAAATTGCAATGCATGCAAACAATAAGGAATACGTCCTTTACGAGTTGCCTTATAATAAAACAAATGCATGCATGAATTGATTTTTGTTGAGCTGTTAATTATTAGATAGACTTCTAGCTATACACTTCTAAATCAAAAACGATTTCACCAAGTTTAACTGGCCCCATAGTAATATTCTTCTAGCAAAAAATCTTCTTGCATTCACTAAGAAGTAAATAACATATATTCTGCCATTAATACAAAAAACAAAAGATATGGAAACAAAACCATAATGTTAATCAAAATATATATTCAAGCTTTGACTCTACGCTCACCATAACATTTATCCGTCGTCTCTCCCTCTGCAGAAAATCAGTCTAAGTTATTCAACCTAATCAGTGTAAGCTATTCAAACGATTAGTCTATAGCATTGGTATTCCGTTTAAGTTATCAACATCTGCACGTAGATACAAAATCCCACGAGAAAACCTCCTAACGTCATTTGGTAAGAAATCGTCTACGATCAACCAGCTCTACCCCTTCGTCGCAAAAGCCAATTAGGTAACCTTTTTTTTTGGTGGTCGATCTGAACAATCATTTTAATATTCTTCATTTTGTTTAAAGAAGTGCTGATCTCAACACTATGGACAAATCAACATCCAGAGATCCTCCCCTTCTAGGAGGTATTTTATATTTACAAGTTCCTTTTTGAATCAAAAAATTATTAGTATTGATATATTAATTTAATACTTAAATCTAAGGTAGATTTTCTTTCAGATAGTAGTGATTTTTTGTATTTAAAAATACAAATTATGAACCGTATTAATTTTACAACAACATATTTATATTATACATTTTTAAAATAAAACATCATTAATATTTATTATTCAACCAATAATAAAATATAATGTATACTAAATAACTGATTTGACATAATGTTGACATTACTTCGTAGAGTTCCTTTTTATTATATTTAAATCCAACAAAATAATTAAAAATTAACACTTCCAAATACTCATGCTACGTCCTTTTGATGGGCAATAAAAAACAAACAAACAAACTATCTTCACTTCAAAATAAAAATTAAATTAAATTTTGGTCACTCCAAATACATATTCTTTAATTATATTAAATTAAATGAAAGAAATCCAATTTTTTTTAAAAACAAACAAATTATAACTATGTTCACTTCAAAAAATTAAAAAAAAAGGTCAATAAAAAATAAATCACACTGTTATCTGTGCAAATCATGCAGCCGAAGATCACAATAACAAGAACAACAACCTCGGACCACAACCAATAATCGCTAGGACCATTAGGATGTGGCTCATCACAAATCACAAAAACAAAAATGCTTTCTTATGAACAACTTTCATTTGTCTTGACATCCAGGTTTGTCTAAAAAATACTATGTTTTTATTCTTTCCAACTACATATGAAATGATTGCTTTAAACCACTCAACAGGAACAGAAAATGGAAGGGAGGGTGCCTATGTCTACGTCGGACAAAATGTACCAACGGTTCGAAAAAGGGAAAATTTATCACATTAGATATTTTAATCTCCTTCCCAATAACCAACGGTACAGTCTTACAGTTCAACCCTACATAATCAATATCAATGAGACAACAATTATTACACAGATTGAAGAAAACATTCCACCAATACCTTCATACATATTTCGGCCCCAACGCTACCCCCAATTGATCAGCTTAGCAAGTGCAACCAATTTCTTCCCAGGTAAAAAAAAAACCATTGTCGGGGTCTCGCAAACAAATAAATTCTCTTTTTCCTCACTATAAAAAAATATTATCAGAGATGTTGTTGGTCGAATATGCCTCATCCAAGGAAGTGATTTATATAACAAGAACACATATTCCAAGATCTTTGTTGGATTGCATTTACACAGGTACTAACACTTTATTAAATAATATTTATTTTAACTAATAAATATATAATACAATTATTTTTAGTAGATCCAAAATGGTACGTCTAACTATCTGGGACAATGAGACGGCAAATTTCAGGGAGCTAAATCACATATCTACCAGAAAAAACCAAATCGTAATCATCACAAATATCATTCCACGGTTACATGAAGGTAATAAACTAAACATAATATTTACGTCAAAATAAATGCTTACAAATATTTCACTTTTACAGGGAAACTATCACTCACAACCACACCTGGATCGCGCTTTTACTTCGACACCGACATTGATATCATACAACGCTTCCAAAAGAGGAATAAACTGCTATACTAAGCTTGAAGCCATAACTCCACATGGGATGAACAACAAGACATCAAACGACACCGGTCAACTGTTTTAAAATTTAAATTACTGCTTTCTACGTCAATTAAAAATGTCCACTCATATACTCTTTTATCCTAAAAAAATTGTTTGCTCAACCTAATATATTATTCAAATTTACTATATGGTTCATTCTACAATACACAAAAAATAACTTCCAATTTCTAGAACTTAAAAATACCAAAAATTAAAAGTTTACTTCAATTGAACATGTTATCCGCGCGTAGCGCGGACCCGGCTCTAGTTCAATTTAATCAATGCTAAAAGAAAGCAATATGATTAAAAGAAGAAGATTAAAAAATTAAGAAGCCTCATTTGAGATGAATTCTTATTTAATTATATTTTAACCGCTTTTCAAATTAGGATTCTTTATTACTATAAAAATATGGTAATAATTATTAGCAAAATCATAACTTATATAAAAATAGATTTTCATGTGACGTTATAAAAGATGTACATATTTACATGTTTCTACTTTTGATCGGTTTTGTTCGGTTTATTCGGTTTAATTGGTTATAAACCAAACCATATCCAAATCCTACAGTTTTTATAAAATCATATCTAGGGCTGGGCATAAAATCCGAAACCCAAAATCCGAACCGAATCCGAACCGAAACACCCGATCCGTACCCGATCCGAAATGTAAAAAATACCTCAATAGATCTTATAGGATGTTACAAAACATATTCAAACCCGAAGTGTTATTAACCGAACCCGAACGGGTAACCCAAAAACCCAAAAAAATATCCGAAGAAACCGATTCGAATGTCCAAATTAATATATAATATAAATATTTGAAACATAAATATGTACTTCAAATATTCAATTTCATATTTATTTGGATATGATATAAAATTTAAATAAACACCTTAAATACTTCATTATATACAAAGAAGGATATATTTCTTATGTTTTACTTTTAAATTTTAGATTTTACTTTGGATATACCCGAATTATCCAATATAACCCAAATCCGAATGATATATGGTTACTTCGGACATATCCGAACCGATCCGAAACCGAAGTGTTATATTCGAATCCAATCCGTACTTGTAAATTTACTAGAATGGGACCTAAGTGGTGTTACAAAATGGAACCAAAATCCGAAAAACCCGATCCGAACCCGAACGCCCAGGTTTAATCATATCCATTCGGTTTATATGGTATATACCAAAACCACACCATATTGTCAATTTTGGTTCGGTTCGGTTTGGTACGGTTCGGTTTTACCATATTGGACAGGCCTAACGCTGATGCAAACCGAACCATGAAAAATTAGGAATACTATAATGCAAAAAGTGTCAAGTATCATTTGTCTAGATTTGAACTTAGAGCATCTCTAATGATACACTATTTTTCCATCTATAATTTACACTAAAATAGAGTAACTCTATTAGACCATCTCTAATGATTCATCATATTTTTCATTCTAAAATAGAATAACTCTGTAATAGAGTTGTGATATACTTCAATGGTACTATATTTAAAGTGGAAAATAGAACGATGAACAAAAAAAAACAACTTAATCTATATATAGAGTAAACCTATTTTTATTCTACTATAGAGTAAAAATAGAGTACCATTGAAGCATTTTTACTCTAAACTCTATTTTAGAATGAAAAAATAAAGTGGAGTTGAAAATGCTCTTATAGAATAATTTTTGCTCCAATGGTATTACGTTATAGAGTTACTCTATTATAGAGTAAAATATAAAGGAACGTCACATATTTACTATTAAAATAGACTAAAATGTGACTTTCATTTATATTGCAGTTTATAATAGAGTATTACCATTGTAGCAAAATTACTTGATAATAGAGTTACAATATTTTAGTTTAAGTTATAGAAGAAAAAATAGTGTGCCATTGGAGATGGTCTTAGCATTCCGCTAACGCAATTTAGTAGTCAATAGAAAGGAAACATTATAGCAACTGTAGGCCGGCCTTGACAAAATCTAAAATAATTTGGGTTGGAAGCACAAACTTGTACAAAAATAATTGGTTCAATAAGTTGCTTAGACATTTGGATCTAGCACATTTAGAAAGACATTCACAAGATTTAACCAACTGAGTTAAAAAAAAATAGGCCAAAAAGTTGTATATTTTATGTAGGGCCGAAAGCTTATGCTTCTATTGCTTCGGCCCAGGATCGCTACTGTGTAACATTTTATATTTGTCGCATTCTATAGCACTAAAATGAGAAAAAGTTCATTTAATTTGATGCCTAACATATCATGATATGATATGTTCAATCTATATATCTATATTTTCAAAAAGTCCAAATATCATATATCTTATTTAAGTTTTTGGCGAAATCATAAACTAATCGCCACATAAACTAACCATTATCTATTTTTATTAACATTTATATTTTATCAGCTAATTTTGATAACAAAAGTGTCTATATACAATTATATTTTAAAATAAAAATTGTCATTATATAATTGTGTTTTTTTAAATATAATCATTATAAATTCTTATTACTTACTAAAATTAACCAAAATTAATTTAAAATAATAAATTGTATTGTATGTAAGAGACATTTTTGCTACTTCATTCGTTTCTGAATAAGTGTCACTTTGACATTTTTCACACATATTAAGAAAGTAGTGGAAATATATTTAAGTTGTTATTAATTATACCTCTTTCACCAATAGTATTTGAGATAAATAAAATTATTTATAAAATCAATGCATTTTTCAATTAATTTTCAGCTGAAAGTAAATATAATTTGCATTATAATTGTAAAGTGACACTTTTTTGTAACAAGAAAAATAAAATAAAATGACACTTATTATGAAACAGATGAAGTATAATTTTTCCTTCCTATTGACTTTTCTCGTGTTAATATCCATTAATGGTTGGAGGAATTTTATGTTTACCACTTTTATAGTACTATTATTTATCTTTATCACTACTAAAGGGACAATTTCAAAATAAATTCTTCAACTTTAAACCCTAAATCTAGATTGGTTAACCCTATGAGAATAAATGTATTTTACCATTTATTAAAAATGAGAGTAAAAGTGATTAGTGTAAAGATGAAAAATGGTACTATGAATGTGGTATTTAGGTATTTGTGGTAATTTTCCTTAATGGTTTTGTAATGATTAGGTGCTAATGTTTGTGGTGTGTTACTCTTGGTTAATTTTGATTATGTTTTTTGCATTGAAAATTTTAGATTGACATACAATAAATTCTAAATTTTTAAAATAAAATTATTTGCATGATCACCTAAAAGTTTTCTTTAAAAATAACCAAAATTAATACTAGAGAATTTGATATATTGTAATTACAAATATATCTTTTATATCAGATAAAATTTAATTATTTTAATTAATATTTGGCTAATTTTACTAAATAATTAGAATTTATAAACCAATATATTTTTATAAAAATCTTTTTTAATAAATAAAATTATTGTAAAGGTGGCATTATCATCATCAAAATTAACTGATATAAAATTCACATCAACAAAATTAGATGATCTGAGAGCTCATGTGGTGACTGTGTATAAATTGCTAGAAAAAAATAAGACGTATGATATTTAAAAATTTTCAGTTTAACTATATAGGGGAAATTACATGTTTACCACTTTCATAGTACCACTTTTCATTTTTACCACCACTAAAGAGACATTTTCAAAAATAAATTCTTCATTAAGTAGCAAAAGACTCTTATGCCCTTGTTATTTATATATATAATAAATTATTATTTAAATAAAAAATAAAAAAATTAAAATAAAAAATAAAAAAAAAAATAAAAAAAGTAAAAAAAATAAAAAAAATAATTTTTTTATGTTTTCGAATTATAATTTTTCAAATTCGAACTTTTTTATAAATTTTTTTTGAAATTTTTTTTTTGAATTTTTTTTATTTTTTTTTTTAAATTTCTTTTTGAAAAGCGAAAACTATGTTTGAAACTATTTTTTTAAAAAAATTATATATTTTTTAAGTATTTATTTATATATTTATTAGAATCCTTAATTTTACATTTCAAAAAGCCTACCCCACTCCTCAACTCTAAATCCTAAATCTAGATTAATTAACCTTAAGGGTATAATTATAGGAAATTGCCACAAATACCACATTCATAGTACCAGTTTTCATGTTTACACTAATCACTTTTACCTTCACTTTTAATGAAGGATAAAATACAATTATACCCTTAGGGTTAACTAATCTAGACTTAGGGTTTAGAGTTGAGGGGTGGGGTAGGGTTTTGGAATGTGAAATTTATGATTCTAATAAATATATAAATACTTAAAAAATATATAAAAATAGTTTCAAACATAATTTTCGTTTTTCAAAAATAAATTTTAATTTTTTTTATAAAAAGATTCGAATTTGAAAAAGTATAATTCGAAAACATAAAAAAAATTATATTTTTTGTTTATTTTTTTATTTTTTTATTTTTTTATTATTTTTTATTTTTTATTATTATTTTTATTATTTTTTTTTTTAAATAATGATTTATTATATATAAATAACAAGGGCATAAGAGTCTTTTGCCACTTAATAAAGAATGTATTTTTGAAAATGTCTCATTAGTGGTGGTAGAAATGAGAAGTGATACTATGAAAGTGGTAAACATGTAATTTCCCCTATAATTATCTTTTACTTTTCATTAAAAGTGGGGGAAATTACATGTTTATCACTTTCATGGTACCACTTTTCATTTTTACCACTACTAATGAGACATTTTCAAAAATACATTTTTCATTAAGTGGCAAAAGACTCTTATGCCCTTGTTATTTATATATATAATAAATTATTATTTAAATAAAAAATAAAAATAAATAAAAATAAATAAAAATAAATAAAAAATAAAAAAAATGTAAATTTCTTTTTTATGTTTTCGAATTATACTTTTTCAAATTCGAACTTTTTTATAAATTTTTTATTTTCGAATTTTTTTTTTCAAATTTCTTTTTGAAAAACAAAAATTATGTTTGAAACTATTTTTTTAAAAAATTATATATTTTTAATTATATATTAATTAGAATCATAAATTTCACATTCCAAAAACCTTACCCCACCCCTCAACTCTAAACCCTAAGTCTAGATTAGTTAACCCTAAGGGTATAATTGTATTTTATCCTTCATTAAAAGTGAGGGTAAAAGTGGTTAGTGTAAACATGAAAAGTGGTACTATAAATGTGGTATTTGTGATAATTTCCCTTAAAAGTGAGGGTAAAAGTGGTTAGTGTAAACATGAAAAATGGTACTGTAAATGTGCTATATATGGCAATTTCCCAAATATATATACATAATGATAGAAGTGATTTACTGAATATATTACAATATGTTGTATATAAAATGTCTCTTTTCCCGTATAAACTTACATGGACAAACATATCAGATAATATATGAATGGATATCTTTTATATATTAGTTGAAAAACATTACAACATTATTTTGTAGCCACGTGTCACTATGAGAATAAAATTCAGAATTCTTACAGAAATATATCGATTCATCTTAACTTATATATTATAATTTTTATTAAATTAACTATTAAATTGATAAATAGTGTACAAAAGAATATTCTCGCACTTTCCTTAAATAAAAGCTACGAAATTGCCTAATATGGTTAACATATATATGACAATTAATGATTATGAATAATAAATATTTGATAATAATTTTTGTATTTTAGCTCTTTTTTGTTTAATTTTATATTATTAAAAGATATTAAAAAAACCACATTTACCATATAATAAACAAAATTATTTTTTTTCTTATATGTTATATTTTGAATTTTTAAAACGACTATAAATTATTAAAAACGTTAAATGTCTCACACTAAACTTTTCTGATCAATGGTTTAACTTTTTTTTTTGTAATAACAAGATACAAATATTCATAAATCATATGAATATAAAGTCTCATTTACTAGACATTCATATTATATATTAATATAGTTTAAAATTAAAGTATATAACATAGAAAAATAATTAAATATGATAATTTTAAAATTTGTATTGGAAATGTATTGAAACCTTAATATTTTAATTTTGAAAATTGCATTAAAAAAATCGCACATTAGAAATTTTGTGTTTATCACATGAGTATGAATTCTCAATAATAAATATATATATTAAAATACACTATATATCTATGTCTATGTCATTGAAATTTAGTTATTTACCATATAAAATAAATAAAATTATTTTTTTAATTTATTTACTAAAAAAATATCTTAAATAAACAAGATGTATTGTTTTGATTTATGTGTCTTCTCTAACATAATTATATACATAATACGTAAATGAATACAAATAAAAAATAAAAAATAAAAAAATTTATATGTAAAATTTATTCTACGCAATTGCGCGGGTTTATATATTATAAACAAAGTAGGTGAGTCACTGAGTGGTTAATGTAGTCGGTTGTGGAAAGAATTTTAGTTATCATAAATATATCAGTCAGCCAGCCAGGGGTGGAGCCAGAATGTTTTCGTACCGGGATCGGTCATACATATATATATATATATATATATAATTATTTATAAATGCCTAAAATAATATTACAAAAAGTATTTTTCTATAGCTTAATTTTTTTTGTTATATTTAAATTTTTAAATCTTTAAATATTTTTAACCAAAAAAATGAGAGAATCATTTAAAAACTAGTCACCGACATAATTTTGTAATACTATTTTCATAATTTTATTTCTACAAAATTCTCACAGTTATTTAATAAAATTTTAAATTAAAACTCTCCAAAATCTATAAAAAAATAGATAATTTACAAATTCTAAATTCTAAATAAATACATTAGTAGCTTTCATGTTTTATCAAATTCTAAATAAAATCCAAAGCAAAATATAGAAAATTAAATTAGTGTAAAAGAAGATAACTTGAACATACATGATGTTGTATATTTTCTACTTCACAAAAAGCAGAGATGAAACAGTAGGCTAACTTTGATAAAAAAAAAATAGTAGGCTAAGGAAGAGTTTTTGCCTATTTCAAAATCTGATTTTTATGTTTTGCTAAAAATAACTAATAACTATATAACATTTAAAAATTGTAATTATTACTTGCCCAATTAAATTAAGCTTTTCTTTCCATTGTTTTGATTATTGTGGGGTCAAACTATAAAATTTGGTGGGGTCATTATATTTTTTCTTGAAAAAAAAATTTGTATTTTATAAATAAGGTGGGGTCAGCTGACCCCCTCCAACCTCTATGACTAGGCGTGGGCATTCGGGGTCCCAATCGGGTTTCGGTTTTATCCATTCGGGTTTCGGTTTTTCGGGTTTAACAAAATTAACCCCATTCAGGTTATATAAAAGTTCGGTTCGGGACCCGTTCGGTTTATATCGGGTTCGGGTCGGGGTTAGTAAATCTTCAAAGAACCGGTATAACCCATTGTACTTTCGGGTTCGGATCTCAATCGGTTCTCCGGTTTAAAAATACATGATTTGTACCTATTTTGTAACTAAAACATAAATAAAATCGGTTCTTTGGATTTAAAATACATGATTTGTACATATTTTAATAGCCAAAACATAAGTAAAATCGATTCAAAAAAAAAAAACATCAAACGTGATCATTCAAAATCAAGCGAAAGATAAATATAGTTAATGATAGAAAGAAAACCAGATAAATGAAATCATAAAACAAAAACTAAGTTCTCATGAAATGAAATGAGAAACACTATTCAATGAAAACAAAACCAAAATAAAAAAACTTTAGGCTTCAACCGCTACATTCCACCATCAACCTTCATATAATAGATAATTATTTTAGAAGTTCAATAATATCTTACAGTATTTTAGATACATATTAAGAATTAAGATTACATTTTGTAGAAGTTTTTTTGTTATTATAAATATTTCGGGTTCTATCGGATATCCATTTAGGTCCGGGTTCGGTTCGGATAATACCTATAACCCAATATACCAAAAAACAGGATCCATTCGGTATTTATGTCGGGTTCGGATCGGTTCGGATTCATTTTTATCGGATCGGGTTCGGTTCGGATTTTCGGGTTCGGTTTATTTGCCCAGCCCTATCTATGACTCTGCCCCTGCAGCCAGCCCTCTCATGAAAAATAACCCCAACAGTGTTGCAGCAACAAAATTCAGTGTTTTAATTTCCGTAGAAAGCGTAATGTCTATTACTATTACACTAGTACTACACGTCGCTATTTGGGGTACACTATCAAATAACGCAGCTTTACTATTCCATTTTAACATATTAAAACTTTACTTTCCTTCTGTATAGTGACCATTATTCATAGAAAATAGTTGAAATGTGCATATGAAGACGGTAGGTGTCTCTTAATTTCACTAAAATACATAGGTTACCTAAAATACTGACCATCTAAATATTTTATGATTGTTGCAGATGGGTTTTACCTAACTTTAAACCTAGTTTGATAGTCTAAGGGTTTCATAAGAAGACAATAAGCCCACAAAAAAACCCCATTTCACATTTAAAAAGATTACTGTCGATATCTAACGCGGTTAACCTAAAATGTAAAGATGATTTAAGACATTAAAGACAGTTTTCAAAACACTGGATACTTGTGGGAGAGCACACCATCATTAGGATTTTCTTCTTAACGTTTATAAAAAGACGAAAAAAGAAAAGGAGAGGAAGAGCCAATTCATCTCATATCATGACTTATACTCAAATTACTTTAGTATTCTCTTACTATCTGCTACTCCTTATTCATCACAATTGTATAAGCTTATAAGTTTAATAACATACACTTTTCATACCTAACTTACCGTTAAACAGTCTTATTATAAATTACTTCCCCGATACATTAGTATAAATCTTAACCCTATTTTTTTAGTTAAATTTAAGATTTGTCATTTGTCAATAGGAGGAGGGGAAATTCAACACACCCCTCTGAAGATTCTGACGTAAATTAAACCAACATCACAGTGAGATAAATTTAACGGGTTCTAGGTTTAGAGATATATATATATATAGGTTTGTATGTAAATGTTTAAATATTAAAATTTTTAAAGTTTATAAGTAAATATTTAAAGATTTGTATATATAATTTGGTTTTATAATTTAAGAATTTTTTTTGTGATTTAGTGTTTATATGTTTATGGTTTAGAGCTTGATAATTTAGTTTAAAAGTAATTTTTAAAGGTTAAAGGTTATGTTTACGATTTAGGGGTTTGGAGTTTGTGGACAGAGGGTTTAGAGTTTAGATATAAAGGTTTGTGCTTAAGATTTCAAAACTTTGTATTTAAAAGTTATAACTTGTCAAAAGGTTTAGATCTTAGTTTATGTTATATTATAGTATTTAGTTTTTTTATTTAATGTTTATGGTTCAAATTTTATATGTATTTTTAAATTATTAATTTTATTGAAAGATAAATATATTAATAGTTGTAAAATGATTATACGTGTATAGTTAATAGTTATATTTTGTTTTAGTGGTTTATAATTTCATTATTATTATTAAAATTTTAAAGTTGATGATTTGATGTTTATGATATAGTGTATTAGGAAAGTAATTTAGGGTTTAAATTTAAGATTTAAATCAAGTTTAAAGAAAATGAGATCTAAAGTTTAAGTTAAGATTTGGATTTAATTTTTGAAAATATTATATTTGAAAAATTGAATTTAATGTTTGGACTATATGATTTAAGTTTTAAGTTCAGGGTATAGAAAAAATTAATATACCACATAAGTTATGTGGTAAAATCATGGCTATCAAGACAACCACAGAAGTAATGTGGCAAAGAAGTGCTAAAATAGTAGCCACATAAATAAACGTGGCAAAGTTGTGGCTACATGTATAGTCACTGTTATTTCCAGACTAAACCTTGGTTAATATAAGAATATTTTATTTGTTGACTAGATAGTGAGTTACATGTCAACTATATATTTTTCAGAGCTATTTTTAAATTATGGTTAAAATGTAGCTGACCGTAATTTTTTTTTAGTTACGATTTTATTATATCATAAGATTTATGTGGTGTTTATTTAATAGTTATAGTGTTTTTTTTTTTGCAACATAGGCTATACTAAACTAAGAATATCCTGAGTCCGAGAACCAACTCGGTAGAATCGAATCAGTATAAACCATAGAAGAAGATGAATCTGAGCATTTTATGCAAGTTTGTCAAGCCATTGTGTTCTTTTGTTTTAGGATATATTAAATGCCGAAGTGAGTGAAGAATTCCTTACAATGATGAAATTCTTCGAAATGCGTAGTGAAAGTCGGCCATTCTTTCGGTGCAGACACTATCTTCACCAGTTGAGAACTGTCAGCTGGAAACACCACCTCCTTGTATGATAGTGTCTTCATACATTCCATTATAGAGTCTTCGTACATTCCACTGCCAGATTAGAGCTTCCATTCATCATGTAAGGGTGACAAGCTTCGTCGGATATTCATGGCTCTCATCATTTTTTCAGATGAACCCTCTTTTTTACAAAACCATCTTTGTCCTGAAAATTTATCATGTTCTTTCCAAGCGCCATCGAAAAAAACACCATTTATCCTCCCACAATAATTGGGGATAACTGTATCACATCTCTGTAAGAAACAATTGTCTGATTTTTGCGCATCTGTCTATAAATCTCCTTCAATGTTCGCTATCTGTAATATCTCCTGTGGATATTCATTTTTACCTTTAAAAACTTTGTCATTCCTATTTTTCATATATACCACATTATCCGAAAGAAATTCCCAAAATTCGCCTCCTTAGACAATTTTCAAAACAAATAAGCAATATTTGTTAAAAACCAAAACTCTCGGATAAAACTCTGTGTTTGATGGGATTTTTTAGAGTGCCCACGTTCATACCGCTGGTGGGCATTCAAACCGAGCATGATTTATGGTTTCCTCTTTCGCTCCAAAAACAATACATTATGAATCATATTTAATGCCAAGAGTCTGTAAGTTTTTTGTGACTTGTAAACACCCAGATATTGCTTGCCAAAGAAAGTATCTTATTTTGGAGGACATTGTAAAGTCCATGTAAATGCCAGTAGGAATTTCGTGACAGGACCAAAAGAATTTTGATATGCTAATCGCATGTCCGGTTGTGATTTTTCCATTTTATACCCGATTTGACTGTATACCTTCCTGTAACCGTGGGATTCCATCCATACATATCTGGTTTAGATGACCGACTAACCGGAATACACGGAATAATCGTTACATCATCAGGATGTATGTATACCTTAAGTAGATCCTCATTCCATGGAAAATTCACTGGATTGATTAAATTTTCTGTTCTTATTAGAGGGTCGGAAATTGAATTTGATGTTTTGGTAATGCTGACATCGAGCGAGGAGTAGGGATCCAAAGATCATTTCATACATAAATAAGTTTTCATGTTCCCGATATTTTGATTAGTCCTTTGTTAACCAGTGATTGAGCTGAAGTAATGCTTTTACATCTTTAAAATGGAGAATAAGATTTTAGTGGATCAAGAGGATCTGATCTCCGATAATATTTTCCTTTTAAAAATTTTGGCGAATAGTGGTTCTAGTTAATCAATTAGCCTCTATAACTGCTTTGCTAATAGAGCGGTATTAAAACTTTGTAATCTCAAAAACCTATGCATCCATCCTATTTATCCGTACATATTTTGTCTCAAGTTAACCAACGGATACCTTATTATTACTGCTACAACTCAACCAAAAGTATGTAATTTCACTTGTTAATTTCCTTGTGACTGTTTTTAGCAATCGAAAACAAGACATGACATGTGTTCGCATAGCAGATCTCACTAACTTTAAAAGTACCTCCTTTCTGCCTTTTGCGAGAGGTCGTATAGTCCAACTGTTCATTGAGGTAACCAAATATCTGTGTTTTGGAGCCACCAAGACTCTATAGAATACCCAAATAGTTCTCATTTCTCCAATGGTGTAAATTACAAGTATATGCTGAACTTCTTCCCTTACAGGATCCAGGATTTTGTGTCCAAACTGGTTTAGATGATTTCATAAATTTTATTTGTTGCCCAAGGCCTCTTCGTAATCTTTCAAAAATTTAAAATAACCTCACATTGTTTGTTTATTTTTGTACAAAACAACAAACTATCATCTGCAAATAATAGATGTGATATCGGTGGTCTCCCTGTTGCTATTTTAATCTTGTCAAAAGTGTTTCTTTTTCTTTTTTGCCGAAAGTTAGCAATAAGAACTCCCGTACATAAGATAAAAAGATATGGTGATAAAGGATCTCCCTGCCTCAAACCTCTTTAGGGACAATATGTCATTTTGGTTGTCCATCTATTAAAACTTTATACTACACTGGGGATATACACTGCATCATCCTCAAAACCCATGTTGTTGAGAAACCCACTTTAGCAGTACTTTACCTACAAACGGAAATTATTCCAGATCATACGCTTTACTCATATCCGTTTTATGGCCAAATTTTTTCCCTTGCATGTCTTATTTATTTGTAGCCCATGGAACATCTCTTGCGCGATCAAAATATCATCTGAATTAATTTTCCAGAAACAAAGACATATTGTGTTTCCAAAATAAAATGTGGGAATAAGCATTTTAGCCGCTGACACAAAACTTTGGAAATAATTTTATATCTCATGTTGCATAAACTTATCGATCGTAACTCTGTCATACGACTTGGCCTGGTCGTCTTAAGAACAAGATATATATTTATTGAATTAAGGCGTTCATCCAAAAAACCAGTCCGCAGAAAATCATTAACTATACTCACTACATCCGTTTTAATAATTAATCAAGATTGCTGAAAAAAAAGAGTTGTCATTCCATCAGACCCATGAATTTTTTTGGATGCATCATAAAAAAAGCTACCCTCACTTCCACCTCAATAGCTAAAGTAGTCAGTACAACATTCTGATCATCAGTAATTGTTGTTGGTACCTCTTGTAAGAAATCATCAAAGTCAGTAGGCATCACCGACTTGAATTCGTTATAACAGGTTATTGCGACTTTCTCGACCTCTAAATCCTAAGGGACCCATATATCATCAGTTAAAATAGGTTATTACGATTTTTATTTTGGATCCGTCGCTGTATATGAAGTCAAAGAGTTTCTAAAATAAAAGTCGTAAAAGTATTTAACTGATGGTTTTAGGTAGTCTCTATAAATATTCTTTAGCTTTTTTTTTGTCAAGGGATATGTCCAAAATAACCCAAGAGTGGATAAATGTTTAAATATATATGGGAAGAAGTTCAGCATATGCAGAATTTTATCCATACATATTTTGTCTCAAGAAAACCAACAGATACCTTATTATTACCGTAATACTTTTATGACTTTTATTTTGGAAACTCTTCGACCCCATGTACCGTAACTGATGGACATATCCAAAATAACCCAAGAGTTGGACATATCCCTTGACACAAAAAAAAGTTAAAGAGTATTTATAAAAGTAGGACATATCCCTTGGACCAGAGGATATATATATATCGTAACTCTAAAGAAATACTGGGTGCCTTATTTTCATTTTTTTTCTTCCCAAATTGAATTATATTAGAACAACAAAATACATAGTCTACTGCATAAGCTGAAGTAAGAAGAAAATATCCTCAGAAGCTAATTAAATCCCATAAGAAGAGAAACTAAAACCCATAAGAAGGGACCCTTAAACCCACACACGGGGAACATAAACAACCAGGCAAATTTCAAAACTTAAATCCCCACATTACTGAGAGCTCAAAGGAGAGGACGGAAGAGATAGTAACCATGAACCTTAGAACCATCGGAAGCTTACAAGGAGACAGCCAAACGAAACAAGGATGGGCCTCCAATAAGGACAGACCACCAACACTTGAGAGCTTGACAACTAAACCAAAGAACAGAAACAGGTCCACCCGCCACACACAGCAGGACAGAGTACAACACACCTTAAATCAGACTTTTTCACCGGAAAGAAGCCAGTAGCAACCAAAGTATCCTCGGGACGCTTCACCGTTGCAGAAAAACCTCAAAGACACATACCATTCCGCACCAAACTTATTTTGTAATTGCTTATGTAAAAAAAAAAAAATAATTGCTTATGTAACTTTAAACCAGCTTTCAGAAAACTATTTATGTAACTGTAGTCTATAGTTAAATATCGTGATACTGAATATACATGTATAATCAGTATGGGGCTAGATAAACACAATTCAATAATCCGTTTCATCGTCAACTCGGTCAGTAAAGTTTGGCTTTGAGGACTTAATTTGCTTTTCGATTTGGATTACACTGTTACTATTTGAATATCGCAAGCGCTTTTGTTTTAAGTTGAAAAGTAACTATTTTATACTAATAAAAAGGCATTGCAGACTTGACGAAGCTTTTATTTATTTATTCGAACGCCAACCATTTGTGATCCTAGAAGGCACATAGTAGCAGCCTACCACCATAAGAGAGGTAGATTATAATATACAGGCTTTCGACACGACCTTATCTAGACTACTAGAAACTAATTAAACATAGTAGTAGATTATAACCATACAGATTCGAAAAATTCTTCTAAGGCTGCTGAAAGTTGGTCTCATACCATTGATGCATAGTGGAATTGGTGGAGAAGACGAGAACATTTGCCTATACTCCACGTTTTTAGTCTTTGTTCTCCAATATATTTATATATATATATATATATAATTTGCTAATTAATTTATTTTAGGTATATCTGTTGGGAAAGACGCGGGAAGGAGAAAAGGTGTATGAAACAAAGGAGATTGATGTGTTTCAACGACGACGTGGTCTTCCTTTCTCATCCTTTATATTAAAACTTCACCTCCTCTTCCCATATCATCATCAATATTCTCTCCTCTGTTCTAATTTGGACAAATGGCCACGGTAAGAACAACATCCATCTCCTTGTCTTCATATCTTAAACCTTAAATCGAATTATGATGATGAACAAATATGTTTCTCTAGGGAAACAAAGGAAGACAACTGCCAAAGTTTGGGGAATGGGACGCCACTAATCCAGCCTCAGCACAAGGGTTCACCGTCATCTTCAACCAGGCTCGTGACGACAAGAAGACCAAGAAAACAGCTGTCGCGGGACCTGAGAGTCTGGTTACACCTCCAGTAAACATTGAGCCTCAGCGGAGACACAACCATCATAATAATAAACGTAATCCCCAAATCCAACGAGAAAAGGTACCTTCTTCTTTCCACCCCCAAAACCAAATCTTGACAAAAAAAGAGAGTAGGCTTCTCACAGATATTAGCTTCTTCTCTGTTTTGCAGAAGGGATGGCTATGTTTCCGCTAACTCGGTTGAAGAAGTCGATGATAAGGAAGCAGAACCAGTGAGCTGTTGCAAACTTGTCTTCTTCTTGCTTCACTTTTTTTGGGTACATAAATAAATTATATTTTACATTGTTCTTGGTTCGAATATATAAAGATTGAGATATGTCCTTAGTAGTCATGTAATACAAACTGCATAAACGTCATGTTATATGTCTGAATACTCAAGAGCCTGCGTCTCAAACCCCTTTGCGGCAAAAAAACAAACATCAACTGTCCTCAGGTTCCAAAACTTAAAACTGATCGCAGTTTATGCAGCTATAGTAAAGTTATACGAATAAAGAACCAATGGAAAAAAACAGACAGGCTCCATTTATAACCTCAAGAGGTAGAGGGTGGTGGATAGATTACAAAAGTTCTTTGGTGAAAATCTGTCAAAAGCACCGAGGATAGGCTTGCCGCATAGATATTGTTCAGAGAGTGTAGTTTTTTAACCTAAACGTTTGTTACGAAAATTTTAAAAAAAAAAAACCAACGATAAAGACAAAATGTATCAGTTATGTAAGCTCATGAAGCTTGGTGGTCAATTCCAACCGTCACTTTCATTCCCATTAGCACCGACCTGAGGAGGTTCTGCTACAACATGGGAGCTTCCTGTCGAATCCGGGAGCTGGATGGAATGGTCAAACCTACAAGCTGGACCAAATTTGCAGATGCCGTAGCGACTGTAATGTGTACAGATGACTTGATCCTAGATTTCAGTTAAACCAATAAGTCAAATGCAAATTGGTTACAAAGCCTACAACTATCTAATACAAACACACAAGAACAGAGATACAGAAAGACAAAAAAAAAGGAAACTTACAGGCCTAAGGGGAAGGCCCTTGTCATTGAGAGCGAAAGGAGGCTGTTTCGGCAATCGATTCTTAGGATGATGGTATTTGCAAGTGAACTTGAACTTACAGTCCCCAGTTTTAAGATAATAACTGCAATCAGGCTGGTCGGGACGTTCTGGAAACTCCTCAGCAGGTTTTTGATATTTGTATGGTGTGAAAATACTTGTTTCAGCTGATGAGTTGTTCATAAGGTATGTGGTGGAAGTAGAAAACACACTCCTTTCTGACGGATACATAGTAGTAGCCTAGGCAAATACAAAAGATGTTTAAAAAATATAAACTTCAAACATTAGATTATTATTATTATTATTAAGATCCACAACTTACTACCTGATAGCCATTCCACTCGGGAGTTTGGGATGAAGCTCCACGACTCTGAGACAACATTGATGGAATAAAAGGAGCTGTACCATTGGCATGCCTCGGTGAAGACCATGAGGTTGAACTTGGTTGGAATGGGCTTTTGGGGGAAAATGATCCGATGGATCCACCATTGTTACCATGAAAAGACGGAGAGTCGGTTCCTCCAAGAGTTGTGGGATCAGGATGATTAAATTTGCAGTCAGCTCCGAACTTACAGGAGCCATTGCGCATGTAGAAAAGACATTCTATCTCTCCCTGCCAATTTGGGTTGTTGGTTATATAGCATTTGACAAAAGTTAAATAAACAAAAAGTGAATTAAAAATGGGGGGAATTACAGGTCGGATGGGAAGGCCGAGGAAGTTAAGCTCAGGTGCAGAGGGTGGAACATCAGAGTTTGGTTTAGTGTGGTTGAATCTACAAGTTAATCCATATTTGCAACCTCCTGTCCTGAAGTAATACTGCAAACCGCATACAAGAACTGAGTATCAGTTTATGCCATGAAGATAATAATTACAAAAGAGAGAGAGCATGGTAACAAGGAACCTTGCAATCCATGAGTCTCATTTTATCAGCATCCTCTTCCTTTTCTCTTACTTTACTCTCCCTAGCAATCTTCAAAACAATGAAAAACGAAACATAATTTTTTAAAGAAGAACCCTGAATGTGGTTCCATCATAAGCATATAAAGTTCAGACAGAGCATAAACATTTCTCCTTTGGTCCAGCAACGAAGCACAAATTAATATATACTACTCTATATACACATGTGCCCCTGATTAAAATAAGGATGTTTCTTTATAAGCAAATCTTCTTTTAAGACCATTGAAACACACAATTAAGAACAAATATCTTTGTCAGAAGAATCTCATTCACGTAAATACAAAGCATAGGAGCTTACTAGAAATATCCTAAACCCTGAAACAGGTTCCACCAGAAGCATATACAGCTAAGACAGAACATAAAAGAAAGCTTTCTCCTTTTGGTCCAGCACATAGCACACAGATAGTATAATATAGAACTATCTATACCCATGTGGCTGTAATTAAAATAAACAAACCTCCTTCCATAAGATTAATTAAAAAAAAAAACAATCTTTCACGTAAAGACAAGACAAAGCATATTCACTTACTTGGATGTTAGTGGGATTTGGAAGAGGGTGGTTGAATTTGCAAGTGGATCCGAATTTGCAGCTCCCAGTTCTCATGTAAAACGCGCAATCCTCTGCTCCTGGCCTCACCGGATACAACGCCTCACTCTCATTCTCGCTCACACCATCTTCTTCTTCTTTCGAATCATCGCCGCCGCCAGGGACACTCATCATCTTCTCTTCATCCAGACCCACATTCTTTAACTCCTTACTGAGGACATCCGCCGCGTGATTGAGATCAGAAGGCGATCCATCAGCCAACGAAGGAGATCGAGACACAGGTTCGGTCTCGAGCCCGTCTCTCGCAATTGACCCGCAGATTCCTATCATTGTTGTTTTTTTTTCTCTCCTTACAAACACATTACAAAACCCTAATCTTCAGGGAGGAAGAAGAAGAAGAAGATCAAAGGGTGTTAATGAAAAGACGAAACAGAAGTAAATAAAGTTGTTCGATTTTTATTATATTATATTCTTTTTATGGGCTTCTTTTTATGTTGACTTTCTGTAATCGTCAGGAATGAGATTCCCTAAGAAACCGTTTGCTTTTCAAGTTCCAATATACTATAGTTTGTTTACATTACATACTCTAACCATTCTATGCGTTTCAGATTTCTTTCTCTTAAAACGTTTCTTCTTGTGAGATAAAAACGTCAGAGTTCTCTCCCTAAGATCTTTTATAGAGAAAGATTTTTTTCTTTTTGGTTCTCGCTGATGGCTGTTCCAACCTCTCTGTAACATGTTTTCCGGCTAAAACCGTAAAGTTAAATTTCCCGCCAAATGTATAAAATTGTGTATTTTGGTAAAATCGTAAAATCTTGTTTTTCTGCGTAGAATTTCTGTTTTCAAATCAAAACCATTAAACTTTTATTTTTTCGCCAAAATTACAAAAAATATATTTTCCCAGTCCAAAAAGTCTCAAGTTAACAAAATCCTACTTTTAAAAGTTTGGATATATTTGTTCATTTAGAGATCATTGACTAATTGGATCTTTAACCCATTTAGATCGTTTTTAATTGGGCGCATTCATGATGACCGGTCACAATGAATTGGACTGGATTTGTCCTTGGGCGAACGGACAGAATCAACTGCTCCAGTGCTCCTGTCCAAACAAAAATTCTCATGTACTCATGTCCGAAAAATTAATTAAATAAAATTCTATTTAAATCTAAAAAAAGTAAAAGATCACAAAACCAAAAGGGACTTGCATAATTGCAACTCAACTAAGGCTATTGCGCGGACCATCCAGACCCGATCCATAAAATTCAGATTTGTTTCTCCATAACTTCCAAAAAATTAGTAAGAGTTGGTGTAACTGTAAACATTTGTGTTACTGTGCAACTTAATAAAACTTCAACTAAGTTGTACTTTTAGTAAATGTAAAACTTAGTAAAATTTCAAATAATTTTAATTGTATTTTTTACATTGGCATTAATTTTTTTGAAACACATTGGCAATATGTTATTTTATTGTATCTTTTACATTGGCAATATGTTCTTTTATTGAAGCTAAAATAAATAAAAAAAATTTTACAGAGAAAAGGTAGAGACATTACATTATGAAATGTATTTTACATACACTTAGCAAAATAGATTAAAATTACATGTTATTACTCATAAACACACAATCAATCTCCAATTGGCCAATCACGAGCAATCAAATGAATTTCATTGTAGAAGTCCCAAGCTGCACATTGCCAGAAACAACGATCACATTTCTATAGTGTTCTTGATTCATCTATGGAGACTACAAACACTTGTTCTATTATTGCAGAACACCAGCAATCATAGCAGACGTTGTGATCTATTCTCCAATAGAGACATAAACATCTCAGGTTTACCATAATCCCAATGGCCAGAGAACGCCCAACTAGTGATCATGTGATACATCTGATTACCATATTCACGAGTAAAATCAGGATAGTTGTGAACCAATCCTCTATGATCAAGGCTAAATGCTAAGTTCATCATATCATCTATGTATTTGGCCAACAAGCATCCTCTCTCACCAGCAAGATGATTTTTTTTCCTTCCTTCATCAAATAAATGGAAGATGAAGTATTCATACATACCTCGCAAGTAGATGGCCTCTGGATTACCCAGTTGATAGCACTTAAGCCTGAATGTTCTAACAACATTGACCTGATCTATCCAGTCATTCAAGAAAATGAAATCGGCAGATTTGTAAAAGTAATCTTCTCTGCCAACTGCGTTAAACCCGGAAAAGCAACTCTTGCACAACCAAAGTCTTGTATACTGGTTGTTGCTACCTTGGATAGAATCTTGTGAAGCATGGAAGGAGGGAGAGAAGCCAAGCTGAAGTTTGCCATGGAGATATATTTGTTTTATCAAGTAAATGAAGAGAAATTCGTTTTATGAAGTAAATAGAGAGATATTCGTTTTATTTATTTGGAGAAGGTGATAATGATCCTCTGACCCATCTACAAGTAGACGCCTCGAGAAAACACGAGTTCATAAGACAATACTTCTCACTGCAATAGTCGCATGCCTTGGATATGAAACTTATGGATTTAAAACTTTGCATAACTTTAGTTGATAAAAATGTATAACTTTGTATAAGTAAGTGAAATAACTGATTTAGATTGTATAAAATCATGAAACTAAGCAAAATTTTAACGATTTATATAGTCTAAATATAAGAAACTATGTAAAATTATATGAAATTTAGATATTATATTGTTATATTTTTGAAGAAATTATAGCAACAAGCATTATCGAAGATAATAAATGAGGATAATAATATTTATTTTAATTTTTGTTATTTAATAATTTATTACCCCAATTACAAGTTGTAACTCTTCCATTTAAGAGTGATTTGATAGACGGCTCCAGAAGGCAAGAGTTCAAAAGACACGACTTCTTTTACACGACTTCTCATGGCAACAATCGCATGCATTGGATTTGAAACTTTATATAACTTTAATTGAGAAAAAATTATAATATTGTTTAAGTAAGTGAAATAACTGATTTAGATTATCTAAATATATGAAACTAAGCCAAATTTTAACGATTTAGTCTAAATATATGAAATTATGTAAAATTATAAGAAATTTAGATATTTTATTGTTATATTTTGCAAGAAATGATGGTAACAAGCAGTATCGGAGATAATAAATGAAAATTATAATATTTAGTAACTTTAATTCTTGTTATTTATTGATTTATTACCCCAATAACAAGTTGTAACTCTTCCATTTGACTCGAGTTCAGAAGACACGACTTCAGAAGACACGACTTCTCTATCGCTTATGATCATCATTACACTTGCATTTAAACTCCACAACTCTAAACAGTGTACAATCATCATTACATTTGCATTTAAACTCCACCGCAGTAAGTTAAATCGTCTCATTTATTGCGGATAGTTAGATCCAAAAACATTTCACTGCAAAGATAAGATTCATCATCTCTAACAAACAATATGTCACACTAGAATAGGCTTTCTGAAGTTGTCTATGACGAAAAGCTCACGTGTTGGCGTTTCAGAGTGAAAATTCTAAGGATCTACCTTTTCTATTCCTATATTATCGGCAATGAACCATACTGGGTTTATTTTCTAGCAGATGAAGGTGTAAGTGCAAAATCATCATCTCTCAAGTTTCTAAACAAGAATACAAAATCAAAACTTAATCCTTGAACTTTATTTATGCAGGGAACCAAGATGGAGATGACCATTTATGATGTATATGGAGATAGGTATAGAGGCCTAGAGAAGCAAGAGAGAAAATATGTGGAAATATTTTGAGTCAAAGTTGGCCATGCCTATTCAGGTTTCAAGGCAGAAAAATGTCCATTCAGACTAACTACTACGAGCGATACATAAGTCTACATCATCGATCCTCTGAACAATCAGCTTTACTTTGACTTCAAGAACATCCATGAAATCCCTCACATCAGAAACATGGAAAGAAACTATCCTATAGGTACAAATTCTAACTACTAAATATATTTTATATATGTAGATGTAAGTAACATAGGCAAAAATACTTATCTGGTAGATACAATGGGAGTGGTCTTCAACACGGAAGCCCATTTCGATGATCATAAAAGGCCAAAGATTGTGTTTTATATAAGGGACAACATGTAAGTATAAAGTAACATATGATCAAAGCAAGATGTTTGCATTAGTGTAATTGACATGTAATTGACACACCTTGTATTATTCATCACAGGGAGAGTCAGATAAAATGTGTGGCAACTGGCCATCATGCTTATGCCTTCCGAGAAGGGTTTCAAAACATGGGAGATCGTGGAGAGGTGATTGTGGTCCTTAAGATGTGGAGGTCTATAGATATATTGGTAAGTGTAGTTTATGTGTTGAGTTTTAAATGTGTTAGTTGAGTAAAACCTTTCCTAAACTCATTTATACATGTTATGTTGGTCCTATTGAACTATGGTTTGAGACCGAGGATGAATTATCTGACTTCAGGTACAATCTACTTTTGCCAGAGGTTGAGGAGTTCAGGCAGTCTCTACTACGCAGTGACCTTATGTTCAGAAACATGGGCTATAAGGCCTTTGTAAATCTTGTTGTTCTCATTGTTCTCTATCTTCGTATTTGTCTTAAACCTGTTAGTTTGTTGTAAAATTGCTAATGTGTGTTAAAACTCCTATGTTAAATGTTGGTGTAACTTTATGCTTCTAACTTTTTCAATTTTCCAATTTTGTAAAAATAAGACGTCCTTGAAGTTCTTACTCGTATAAAAAAGTCAAATTTTGTGTTAGTTTCACTTTCTCAATTGTCCAACATCGTAAAAATTAGAGAAACTTTTTCAATAGATCAAACTTTATAATTGTTAAACTTCGCATAACTTAGGCGAAACATACGAAAAACTTAGAAAAACAGAAAATTTAACTTTATCATAGCTTTAGGAATTACTTGTACATCAAAATTCCTGCAACTACAACGACACTGAGACCCAGAATAAGACAACCTCCTGATATTATTTTGGAACCTTCACTTCTTATTGTTGCTTTGAGAACTTGAACTTCTTCTTCTAGCATTCGAACTTGGTAGTCCAACTATTGTATCTCATCAGTGAAAGCTTAATCAACCCATTTGGAGATGTGATTGTCATTCTCAAGCTACAACATTTTGTTCAAAAAATTTAAAAGTACAGCTGTTCAAAAAATATAAAGGTACAACTTAAGTGAAAATGCTTTCAATAACTAAGGCTAAACGAACGTACCTTCCTTTGAGCCACATAGTGACACCGATAATACCTGCGATATGGATTTAGATTGATTTTGGAGATGAGCTCTGTGATGTGCTCCCTGAACCAACACTTAATAGGTATTCCCGGAGTTCTTATGTGTATCCCAACACTGGTCATGGAAGATGATGAAGCATACATTATTTCTCTTTCGGGGTTGGGAGAAAATGAAGGTTGAGAGATGGGAAGATAGAGAAAGGGAAAGACATAAAATAAGGAAAACCCAAAAAAAAGGTTTTAATACTTTGCTTAAACGATTTTGGGGTATGCAAAATTTAGCTAATTAGGAAAGGGGATGGGGGAAAATTAGAAATTCAAAAAAGCTGGTGGGCGGAAAAATTTATCCTACGATTTTCATGATAGAAGTTTCACCAAGTTTGCAGTTTTACATAAAATATCATAGTTGTACTTTTAAATTTTTTTCATTTATCTTTGTTTTACTCTACTTGAATGACTGATTTCATGGTTATACCAATTATATTATGTTTTTTAGATTCATTTCTAATATGATTATGTAAACATAAACTTGATTTACAGGCCATAGTAAATTTTCAAATGTAACAAGGTGAATATTTACGAAAAAGCTATAAGAACACAATGTAATTCCTATATGATTACTAATAAGTAAAGAGATGGAAAAGTTATTAGTTCTGATTAAATCATAATTAACATTTTCATAAATAACCATCTTAGTACTCTTGTGTTTCTTGTGGGGATGTTCATATTTAGTTGTACAAACACAAAATACAAATTTCACCTTTCAACGTTTTCATATGACAAAAATATTAAAACCGAAAGTGAAAGATTTACAACCTACTACGATTGTGTTTATTGTGGGGATGTTCATTGTGTTCCTTCTATTCCAAATCAGTACTCACATTCTCTTCTTCTCCATATTCACCCTCACGCTCACTATAGTTTCTACTACATGAGTTTTTTTTCTCAACTTTTGATAGTTGATCGGTTATTTGAACTATTTCTAATTTTTCGATGTCCTCTACATGCAAAATACTTCTTCTTTGTTCTTTATTCACTGATGTTAGATAAACAAACACATCTTCATCATCCAAAATATACGATTGCCTCTTAGGTTTCATCCTCAATGGAATATAACACAAATTCAACCTCTTCATAAACAGACATATTCTCATCTTCATGCATATCCTCTCCTTCAACTGCAATGCGGTAATAGCAATAGCTCAATGATTCAGCAAAATCGCAATGCGATAATATCAAAGAAGAAGAAGAACAAAGGGAATAGAATGCTCCGACGAATGAGAGAGACGATACACTCTCGATTTAGAGTGATTTGATTGGTCAGTAAGAGAATGACACTTTCAACATTAACCATCCACAGAGAGAATATTTATGTGAAAATTAGTATTAGTATGACATAATGAATTTTACCTCGTTAAGAGTATCTGAACGTTTCACTGGGACCAATTGACAGTTCTAATTTAAATGATGAAAGCACAAATTCTGCTAAAAACCAGGATTGTTTTAAGTTTATTCAAACATTTAAGAAGACGACAGAGAATACAACAACAAGAGCTTCTGTTCTAAACAAGACAATGGCTCTCCTGAATGTTAAGACTTTGAATGAACAATAACCAGACCGAGATGAACAATTTTAAACCACTAAATCTCCTTCTAATCCAATGGATTAATAATAGAGCTTCATGATAGATAGATTCCATGTTAAAAAGCTAAGTCAAGTCACTTTTTCTTGATCTTCTTAGCTGAATGACCCGTCTTCCTTTTGTGCCTGCTAAAATCTGAGACAAACCTGAATGTCTGACTACAACCCGGTTCAGCACATACATAAGGCCTCTCACCAGTGTGTACCCTTATGTGTTCCGTTCTAGACCAAGCCCACTTGAACGTCATCTTGCACCCCTTCCATGGACATTTCAGTGGACGCTCATCTGAGTGAACGCGCTGGTGCTGAACCAGATACTTGTGTGAGAAGAAGTTTTTGCCACAGCCTTTAACAGGGCAGATGTTTCTTTTATGCAGAGACAACTGTTTTTCTGAACTGAAACTCATTGTGCAACCCTCCATGTCACATTGGTACGGCAAGCATTCCTCTTGTTCATCTTCCTCCACCTCTTCTTCACTTGCGACTCCGGAGAGGGAAGAAACATTACTTCCTTTCTTACCAGTTTTCTTTGGTTTTGTCTCCAAAGACCTTCTCGGGGGCTTCAGGGTTCTCACCCTTATCCGTGTGCTAGCTTCCTCACTTTCTTCTTCATTTTCCTCCACCTCTTCTTCACTTGCAACTTCTGAGAAGGAAACATTTCTTCCCTTCTTACCAGTTTTCTTCGGCTTTGTTGCTGAAGATCCTCTCGAGGGTTTCGGGGTTCTCACCCTAAGCCGTGTGCTAGGTCCCTCCATGTATGAATCTAGCTCTTTCATCTTCTTTCTGGATCCAGACTGTAGCAAAGTGCGACCTCCTGTGTCTCCCAGACTCTGAACTATCTTGGTTTTTACTTTACGTTTAGCGATGGACCTGGTTTGCCTTTTCCCGCTACTGCAAAAGTCTTGTTCCTCCAATGAATTCTCTTCTGAATCGTACTCGTCATCCATTCGACTAGTCTGTGCATCACTTGTGAATACCCTTTCCCTTTGCTGATCTTCTGAATCATATGAAACCAGATCTCTAAAAACTTTAGTCCGTTTGCTCCTTGGAATCCCTCTAGGGTGCCTGTACATATCATTATCACCATACATTGGCTGGTCCTCTCTGTATACCTGAAAGCCATTCTCCTTCGAGCTTTCTGAAGATGCATATTCCCTCCTTACAGTATATTCTTGTCCAAGTGAACGCTCTGAAACTTCATCATCATCTGATTCAACACCCTTGAGCTGTTGCTGATCAGACATTTGATTCGACGAATCACCAGAAACCTCATTCCCCGTCTCAAAATAAGACTCTTCCTCATCCCCGTAAGCCCTCCATTGCTGCTTATAGGAATGATCCTCTGATGTGTCATCAGAAACTCCTGCTTCCCTCTTAAAAGAGGTAAGCTTCTTGCGTGGCGCAGCCTTCCCTCTCGCCTTTCTCTTCCTAGAATACTTTCTTCCGAACATTGTGGTTGCATCTCTAGAGTCATTACCATGAACAGTGACATCCTCATCCAGAGCAGCTCGCAGATGACTTCTTTCAGTTTCTTCTCCCTCAAAGTCCTCCTCCAGCAGAAAAGGATGCACCTGAAGAAAGAAAACAAAACCAGTCTTAAACTGAAGCAAACCAAGCAGAAAAGTCTGAACAAGTATGGTTTCAAGTTAATCAAATAGTGTACCTGATGCGACATCCAAACCTTACCACACCATTTTCCAGCAACATATTTCCTCTGTCTGGAAGATCTTATACCAGAAACTTGGGGAGTTGCTGGAGAGGTGCGACCGAACACATTGTAAATGACGGAGTTGTAAGGCATCTGCTTACTGTAGAGAGGAGAGCGACTGAGGATAGCACTGTGAGAAAGGTTAATACCCAACTTTACAGCCCAGTCGCTGTTCCCAGCCTTAGCTTCAACGTTTGCCAACGCCGCCTGGATCGTTTCCTCATCCTCTCGGGTCACATTCTTGAACTCAGTGTAATTCCACTCGTGGTTGACTCCAAGCTCTTTGGCAACTACCTTTCCTTCAGCCTCTATCCTGGGGTAATCTGCAAAATAGCGTGTCTTAATGATAGCAAAAGAAAACAAACAATGCCATCACTTTTTTTTCTAAACTTGTGGTTTTGCTGTTTACCTGGATGGCATAATAACATTATGTTAATCCCCCCAATAGGATGAAGTCGTTGTTCCACTTCCGCAGCATGCTCAAGACAAAACACGTGTAACCGAGAGAAGTCGTCATCAGATCTTGGAATAAATGGTAAAGTTATCTCTACAGATGATGCATTCCCGCCTTTGCTTAGATTAGCATGTGATACGTCAACCTCTTTTCCTTTCTCACATGTAAGTCCTTGGCTGTTTAAAGCAGAAGATAGACCATTTCCAGCCTCGTCGTTGCCATCTGTAACAAAAGATGATGCTTCAAGTACGCAAGCAACTTCATCCGAAACAGGATTATCTAAGCCTTTGTGATCTTCTTCCTCAGAATCAGAAGAGTCTCCATATGCTGAAGCTAACAACCCTAGAGCACCACTCTCTTTTGTTAGGGAACTTGATGAAGTTCTTTGATCAACGGTCTTCGTTGTTGAATGATACGGAGTTTGAACAGGAGCATTGTATAAGTCACCAACATCTTGCTTTCCTGTGTTTTCTGCGTCATGAAACAAAGTTATGAAACAGAGTTAACACTTTAAAGCCATTAACAGAATGAAAGACTAGTTACTTACCTGAAGGAGGCATCACTACATCCTGACCAAGGTTTCCAGATCCGGAAGCAACTGTCCAATCATTCAAGAAGCTACAATCCGCAGACATTAGATATCTAGCTGCTGCTTCTTTAGGTTGAATAATAGCAACACAATCAAAGCTCAAGACTCCACATGTAACACAAGAGAAAAGCCTCTGATCCGAAAGCCCCACAGCTCCATTATTTTTCCTCCTTTCAACATCTGTCGAAGTTCCTTGGGTTTCGTCCTCTTTGCTTGCCAGATGATCTCTGTTCCTTTCACACAAAGATGTAAACTTCTCTTTCACACCGTTACTGAGACTGACCATAACACTATCGGAACTCAAGTCTTCAGATTTTATAAGGAGTGTTGTCTGTCCCTGGTTAGCACCCAAATGAGATCCAATTCGCACGTCAGAGCAAACCGATACATCTGAGGAACTCTGCGGAAGAAGAGCTATTGGAGATCCTTTTCCAAGAGAGTGGAGCAACTCGTTGTTGTGGATAATGTTTTGCACAAACAGTTCATTAGTCAGTTTTTCTCCTTCGCTTTTTTTCTTATCTTTCAATCTAGAACTCCTTGGTTTGTTGTGGATGCTATCTGGCACTCTGCAATGAGTGACGCACACCTTATGTAAACCATTTTAAGAGTTCTATGACTAAACTTGAAGAGTGTGTGGAAAGAAGAAAGAGTACCTTGAACCTAGAGCCAATGCATAGTCATAAAGTAACTGGAGATGAGAAACCATTGGAGGGTAATTTATGGAAGCTCGCCGGATGGCTGCATCTTTTGCCATCCTCAACCATTGTGGAGTTGCAATGTTAGATGCTTCCCCAAAATTGAATCCTGCAACCCCCCAAAATTGTGTTGCAAGGTTATATTAACGCATTAAGCCTTGAATAATGAACTTGAAGATAGTGAATAAAGGTTGCTTGCTCACCATGACTAAACCCTGAGTGATATGCTCCTGGAAAGGTGATGACAAAATCTCCAGGATTTTGTACTAACCTGATACAAGCAAACCACTTGCGTGAATAAAACAGGAGAAAAAAAACTGTTTACATTCTAAACAGAGCACAAACAGAGAACCAGTACCTGCAACATGGTATCCCAGCTCTAACAAATACTTCAGGAGACATAACTGTTGTCTTCTCACCAAGAGTAGAAAATGTCACTGGTAAAACAACAATATAAAGAGGTATAACCACTTAGTTTGCTTGAATGCAGCTGCATAAGCAGTTCCAAGCAACAGAAGGAACAGAACATACAACAAAGCCAACAATCAAAACAAGAAACTGAACCACTAAGTAACTCTAAGTCACTCTAGTCTCACATAACACCAATCGACATCCACCAGATACTCGCCAAGATAAGTATTTGGTTTACTTGCGTGAAGTTACATGAACATATTCTTCAATGGTCAACTTTTAGAAACAAAGCAGACAGTTAAAAGCAACACAAATATGCTAACAATCAGAACAATGAACTGAAACTGAACTCTCAGACTCGCAGAATCTAAATAATTTAACTTTCAAAAGAAACTTGTCATCAAAAGAAGACTCTAGTTTGAAACAAAAACCGACCAAGCACCGGGCTTTACTACTGACATTTTTTTGACAAACGTAACAGAGTATCCCATAGCAAAAAGCAAATCAGTAGAAAAGAAAACTGACCAAGAGGATTAAGCTCTTCTCCATAACCATGAACCCTGACCACCTCCTCAAAGGCCATAGCAGCATCCTTTGGAACACCGTACCAAGTCTTACCAGCACCCATATGCAAGTAATTGAGACTATGGAGGTCATGGTCCTCCACATGCCAAGCAAACCAACTAAACATCATAGCGATATAAACCATGGGAGATGTGACCCCAGGGATCTCCTCTTTCATGAACTTAAGCAAAGACCCTTCAGCTCTAGCCATGGCCCTCATGTTCCAAGCAGTCTCACCAACAGTCCCACAATCACCACCAGATTCTCTCCTCCTCGCGGCTGCTAAACTCAGAGGCACAAAAGCGGACCCGGGCATGTCGTTGGCGTACTCAACGGAGAAGGGCTTATCCACCGAGGCTCTCCAGTAAAGGGTCTCGACTTCGAGCGGCGAGACGGAACCCTTCTTGCCGCACTTCTTAAGATAACTCTTCTCAAAGTTCTTAGCTTTAAACTCGAACTCATCGAAAGTGTAACGCTCACCGCTCTGCCACACGGGTCTCTGCACGGGGCGCTGCCTCCTAGGGCAAAACCCGATCTGCTGCTGACGCGTGGTGAATGTGGGACCGCCGTCGTAATCGGGCTTTCCGCCGTCGCGAGCCCTGGCCCTGGCTCGAGCGGCGAGAGAGCGGTTGAGGTTGTTAATGGCGGTTTTCTTAGAGGAAGGAGGAACGGGAGGCACAATTTTGCAGATGCCGTATCTGGAAGCTTCCTCTTCGATCTTGCAAATGTAAGCCATCGGATCTTGGAACTCTGCCAGAGTGGGTCTGAACTCTGGGGCCACTGGCAGCGATTTCAGCCATGGGAACACGTCTTGACTCTGCTCTGAAACCGCCATCTCTCTCTCTCTCCAAAGCTTAAACCTTTCTCTCTCTCTCTCTCAAATTCTTCAAATCGCCATTACAGAGCAGAAACAGAGCAAAAATTGGAAAACAGATTTAGAGAGATTCGACGAGTCACCACCATGTGTTCAGCCAATAGGTTTTGGTTTGTTAAAGGGCCATCTACTTTTCCTCGAGAAAAGCGACGGGCTTTGATCTCCTTTCTTAGGTCTCTCTCTCTCTCTGTTTTTATTATATACGGGATTAAAAGAAACAGAGGAAAACAATTGTATTTTTATTGGGTCTGGGGCAGAGTAAAGAGATGTGATTTTCTCTGTATTTAACGAGTAAAGAAACACACTGAGTAGTAGTAAGGGTTTTTCAAATCCTCTCATAAGGGCAATCATCTTACTTTTATTTACGATTCTGCCACTTCATTTCTTCGTCACAGTCGCACACATTTCTTGTTGGGCTCTCTGTCTGTTTGCACATTCAAAAACTCTCATTTTGTCAAAGCATATCTTCTTGATATATAAATGAAATACGTTTCACAAGAAAAAACATCTTTTCAAAGTAAATTTTATCAGAGATAATTAAGAGAAAAATAAGTAATAAATAGGCTTTCCCAAGTAAATATTCAGATTTATGGGATATGATTTCAGGTTTAGAAATATAAAAGTGAAATAGACAGACATTTCATTAAACATTTTCCTTATATTTTTTTTACGATACATTTAATTTTTCTAATCTTTTGATATCTAAAAATTTATTAAGATTCCAAGGTATTTAAAATTCACTATGTCAATGAGTCAACAATGAAATTCAAGACCAAAAAGTAATGTTGTTTGACAATGAGTCAACAATGAAATTTACCATTTACAATTATATATGAATATTATGATCCCTTGGTTTGTTTAACGAATGTTGCCTCGACCCACTGACTACACAATAAAGCAAAGGGTATCTATTCTCAAAATACACCAGAAAGAATTCCAACTCTTAAGAAAATTTAAACTAAGGGTATGACTGGTTTTCCCGCTACCACCCGCAAACGCAGCTTTTGCGGTTGGTAGCGGTTGCTGGCGTTTTGCACCAATCGTTCAAACCGCTCTAAACCGCTCCAAATCGCTCCAAATCGCTCTGAACCTCATAAATTCAAAAGTTGGTTCCAGCTAGCGTTTGCGGTTGCGGGCGTTTGCGGGAGGATAAAAAAATTTTTTTTTTTTTTCCAAAACAATATAAATACAAAAATAAAAAAATTCAATAAAAAAATTAAACTGAAATGATAAAAATGCTAAAATATATCAATTAAATTTTAATTAATATTATAAAACTTTAAAATAAAAATATTTTCTATATTTTTTAAAAATTTAAACTATAACTTTCTAAATATAAATTTTATATTTATTATAATATTATTATTTTTGATATTTTTATAATTGTATAAAATGTAAATATTGTTAATTTATTATTTAACTGTTGCTGCATTTGGTAGTTAACCAGTCATAAGTATCCCGCAAACGCACCAATTTCTAACCGCAGAACCAGTCGTACTAATCTCTTAATACTGCTAGAAACTGCAACCACCCGCATCCGCAAACTCCCGCAACCGCAACCGCAACCGCTGCGGTTGAACCAGTCAGGCCCTAATAATCTTTTTTGGAAGATTAAAATGTAGAATATCTACATTTCTTAGAAATAGAAGCATATTAATGTTTGTAAAATCACAACAATAATTAATAAGTAGCACCTTTGAGAGCTCAAGGCCAAATAAGTGTCTCAATAACATCAACCTAAATATTTGTCTTTCAAAAGTAAATTAAAAGATCATCTAAGCTCAACTCTGATAAAACAAGCTTTGGTTTGAGTCTAAAAAAGGCTCGTTTTCTATTACAGAAGATGATGGTTTCAGTTAGAAACCTGGTTCTCTTCCGTATATGAAGATGGCTTCGAAAGCTCAAGTGAAACCGGACAGTGATCACTACCATAGAAACCTGAAAGAACAAAATAAAATTAAGAACCAAGTTGCTGCAAAAGAGCTAGATGATGTTCTATGTGATAAACTGCACATTAAATTTTATCTAGGGGCACCTTCTAATTCTATCCCACGACCGTGCATCTTACAAGAAACTATACGGTCTTTGAGCTGTTCAGAAACCAGAAAATAGTCGATCCTCATCCTCTTTCCCCTGTACCTATTCCAACAAAAAGATCCATATGAAGCTTTAGAAACATGCCAATGTTGGTGATGCAAAAACAAACACAAGTATATGAGGTATCCACTCACTTTCCAATAGGATTCCCAGACCATGAGAACCCACTTTCCATGTCTGGTTCCTTGTGAAGATACCGGTATGCATCAACAAGCCTTCCTCTGTAACATTCCCATGATATTTTAATTTAGAGTCACATGGTCAATCACTATAATCTCTATTCTACAAAAAATTACTAGTAAAACTTCCCAGTGCAAGGATTTATTATACATACTCTTTCATGATTGTACCGAAGCGTGCTCTCTCTGATGGTGTAAATCCAGGCTGTCCGCAGTCCTATATGATCAAAACCATTTATAGTCACCGTGTGATCTTAAAGCATATATCGTGGACAAGCTTTTGGTTAAGGCCTAGTACAGTCATCTACTATAAGAGGTAACAGTGAGAATGCTGAGACAAGAAAATAAGAGAAACCAAAGGAAACTTAGCCTCTGTTTCTCTGTATTTATTACCTCATTGTTTGGAGGAACATAACCATTAAGCTTTGCGGTTGCAAAAAAATCTGGATGGCTAACATCTATCTCCTCATGACTGTATATTACAACATAAGTTGAATCACGGAAAGAACACTGGAAGGGCTTTGAAGAAAAGAGTGTGGCAAAAGAAGAGGCAGAAAAGCTTCCTCAATACCTGACATTTAAGTCGCCGCACCATATTAGAGGTTTATCAGAGGTTTGGGAGAGGAACTCAACAATCCTCTTGTCCCATTTCCTTCTCCTCTGAAACGCATTCTCCTCCTCTTTCCAACCATTGTTAGGCGAATACGTGTTCAACAGACGAAACGTCTCAAATTCAGCTAAGATTACACGACCATCAGGTTCATGTTTAGATGCTGCATGATCGAAACAAGTATATAAGCAATCTGAGATAGCTATGTTAAATAATATACTTTGAAAAATTGCAGACACAGAGAGACAAGAAACAACATGCAAGAGATTTATGTGATGGTAAGATAAGAAACAAACAAAGTTTCAGAAAAAAAAAGTACCTAGTTTGTCTAGGTTGAAGTAAACTTTATGGGGCTTGAAACACTTTTTAACTAGCAAGGCTGTCCCTGCATACTTGGACTCCGCAAGAGACCACCAAACTCGATAGTTTCCAAATGGTGGAGTTGAGAGAGCCCTCATCAAAATCTGCACAACGGTATTCAAGCATGAACATAAGAATTCAAGCGACAAGGAGAGTTGGTTACTCTAAAAGTGGCTCTTGCCACTGCATTTTTCTAGTCTAACTCAAACACCAAACTCTGCTTGTAACTGTAACATACAAATAAAATACAAAAATGTTGACAGATAAAGAGGGTGGGTAATCAAATAGTAGTAGGGGGTACCTGTTTCTCCTCACGCAAAGCTTTGGTGTCATCGCTCAACTCGCCGTAGTTTTTAGGTTTACCCTTGCCACCAGCAGCAGGCATTCTTACCTCCTAACATTAAGAACACAGTCAACACTAAGCTCAGAGTCACAGAATGTGTTGCATCAACAAGTTTTGGACTCAGAGTGAATCCAAGACACAAAAGCTAGCACTAGAGAACTAAACAGAGAACTAAAAGCAACCTTAGGCCAGTAAAACCCTGGAGAATTTTAAAGGGATATTCATACACAAACACCTAACAAGATTTAAGTCACATTGGTCGGAAACCAAAAAAAAAGGAATCTCACCTGTATGGCAATGACATCAGGATCGAAATCGGAGACGAACTTAGAGAGCTCGGACCAGTCGTTTTTCACACGAAGGAGGAAGCTGTTAGCGTTCCAAGTTACAAACTTTGTCGGCTCTTTCTGGTTCTTTCCTTCTTCAACACCGTCTTCCGGCGAGAGGCAGGGCTTCTTAGGCGCCGATGAGCCGTCTTTCTCGATGGGCTTGAAGAATCGCTTCATAGCTCCGTTCTTTGTCTTTATTAATCCAATCAAAAACTGAAATGCCAATTTGAAAGGAAGAAACTTTAATAACTCAATTCTTCTCCGGAAAGAAAAAGATTCAGGCTTTGTTCATGGCCGTTTAGTGTATCCTTCAACAGTTGAAAAATTCGGAACGTCTGATTATAATGAAACCCACAAAAGCAAAACCTTTTTACACAGTCAAATGAGTAAAAACCCAAACAATACTCATTAGCCCATCCATATTATATAATGTATTAAATCGATTTATATGATTATTTTCGTAACTCTTCGAAACCTGAGATCGATCATTCCGGATTGAAAGAAGGGGTCATTCACATTTCACATGATTCCCATTAAATCATACTAGTACATTTCTTCGAGGAATATATATGAGAACATTCCTAAGATTTTGCTGCGCAGCGTTACTCATCTAGATACTGATGTATTTATAGCTTTAAGATTTCGGTTACGTTGGTGGCGTAATTCTTTTTTTATTTGATTTGATTAGTACAATATGGAACATGGTATGGATAGTTCACATCCTTAAAAGCATATATTATATACCCAGTCTGGAGGGAGAGGAATAATACAAGACATGACTCGTCAGCACTTCCGCCGGGCCAGATGATCAAAATGGTCGATAGACAGGTTCGCAATCAATGCCTCATCGTTGTTTCAAATAGATTTATAAAATATGATGGTGTCCTTCGGTCTGGACTTAACACAAGGTCCTTAACAAAAGTGAAAAAAAATAAATCAAAAATGCCAAATTAATGCAGAAGCGCTATCAAAACTGGGCTTTTGAGTATTGGTAAGAAGCCCTATCGTGGCGCTTTCTCATTGGACCGGCCATCAATGCTGTCTCTCTCCTTCGTCGCGAGAAACCAAAGCGCTCTCATTCTCGACTTCTCCGTCTACTCTCTTGGTGATCTCGTCGTCCCTGTCTACTCTCTTGGTGATCTCGTCGTCTCTGTCTCGAATCTCGTCGTCTCTCTCTCGAGTCTCGTCGTCTCTCTCGAGTCTCATCGTCTATCTCTCCAGTCTCGTCGTCTCTCTCTCGAACCTCGTCGTCTCTCACTCGAACCTCTTCGTCTCTGTCTCGGTGATCTCGTCGTCTCTCTGTCGACTCATTCTCGACTTCTCCGTCTTCTCTCTCGGTGATCTCGTCTTCTCTCTCGCGAGTCTCGTCGTGTCTCTCTCGAACCTCGTACCTCGTCGTCTCTGTCTCAACTTCTCCTTATTGGTAAGAAATCATCCGTTTTTTTTATCTTTATGTTGCTGCTGTCTCGAATTTGGTTTATCTCACATTATCTGTTCGTGATCCTCTGTTTTGTCTTCTTCCTCCAGAGGTTATGATGAAGGTCAGAAGATAGAAGCTTCAAGAGAAAGCATCACTGAGGGAAGGATGAAACTTAGACAAGATTGGAGATGAAGAAGAAGCAAGATAAGTTCGAACATTCCTTGTCTTTAGTCAAATAAATTTTTAAAACTGATGTCGATAGTGATTGTTTTATAATATTGAGGCCACATTATCTGTTAGATTACTAGTACATTGTTTGTGGAAATGGATATGCTTAAGTTTGCCTCTGTTTTGTATAAGGTAGCGATGGTGGGATTGATTTTTAGGTTTCTGTTTTAGTTTTCGTTTATCTCATTACAGAGACTACGTTTTTAATTATACTTTGTTTGTTGGTTGTGTGAGGATTGAGGATGTCTGTGGAAGAAAGGCATCGGAATGGTACTTAACATGATCAAATCAAAGCTTTTGTCTTCATCTTCACAGTTGAGATAAGGTAAATTATATTTTCTGTCTAAGTAGAATATCTTTAAATGGTTGTTAGAAATTGATTGTGTGCTTTCGTAAGTGGTTGGGAATTGAATGGTCTTAAGTTTTGAAGTGATTGACCTGTTGTTTGCGGGGTTGTTCATTGTGTGCTTTAGTAAGTGGTTGGGAAGATTAAATGGTCTTTAGTTTTAGTTTAGGTGTATATTTACTTTCCATTAAAACTTCAACAACTAAATCTATTTCCATCTATTTCCAACGTTAACACCTATAAATCATCCTCGAAATCTATTAAGTTTTCCAAAACCAATTCCTTCTCCAAATCTATTTCCATATATTTTCCTTCTCCAAAGCTCTCATGGATCCTTATACTCAAAATTGTAGCTTTCAAAACCTGTTAAACAGTCAAAACCCTTATCAGTCCGTCCCTCGTGAGCCAACTGTAGAAGTCTCTGCGTCGGATGCCTCTATGCTCGGTTCACCATGGAACGAAGATGTAGACGATGATGTAGAGATCTTGTCTGACCGTAAAGAGAGACGAAAATGGACACTCACAGAAGATGTGGTGCTGATAAGCGCTTGGTTGAACACCTCCAAGGACCCAGTGGTTGGAAATGAGCAGAAAGCAGTTGCGTTTTGGAAACGAATTGCGGCTTATTTTGCCGCGAGTCCAAAGCTGGATGGCTTGCAAAAAAGAGAGCCATCACACTGTAAAGCGAGGTGGGGGAAGATTAATGAGGGCGTGTGTAAATTTGTTGGGTGTTATGAGGCTGCAACGAAGCAGAGATCGAGTGGACAGAACGAGAATGACGTTTTGAAGTTGGCTCACATGATTTTCTTCAATGATCACAAGGCGAAGTTCAACCTAGAGCATGCATGGTTAGAGCTTCGCCATGATCAGAAATGGCGTGGAGCGACTTGTACCAAGGATAAAGTTCAAGCAAAAAGAAGGAAGTTGGATGCCAGTCACCAACTTCAATGGCTGGACAGGATGAACCAATGGCTCGGTCAGAAGGTGTTAAAGCAGCAAAGGCAAAAGGAAAGAACCCAGGGAGCAAGCAAGCGACTTCGGAAGCGGAACAGAAGGAGAAGATAGAGTTTCAAAGCTTTTGGGAGATCATGCAGAGCGATTTTGCTTTGAAGGCAACTCTTAACAAGCAAAAATTGCTTGAGGGCCTAATTAACAAGTCGGAGCCACTAACTGAACTCGAAATTGAATTCAAAAATAAGCTTCTTCGCGAAATGTTAGGTTGAGCCTTAAGTTGCAAGTCTGTATGTGGTTTCTGTCTTAAGTTGCAAGTCTGTTTGTGTCGAGTCTTTAGTTCGAGTCAGTATGCTTTGAGTTCGAGTCTGTATGCTTTGAATTCATTCGAGTATGTATGCTTTGGATGTTTATGGTTAATGGATGTTTATGTTAATGGTTCTGCTTTTGATGTCTTTGTACTTCGAATCTTTGAGACTTGTTAATGGCAACTTAATGCTTCTGTGTTGTTTTGTATAATTGATGGTTTTGTTAGTTGGGACTCACCACGTTTTGCTTGTGTATATTGCAGGTGGAGTGAAGAATGAAGCCAAGACGTTAACAACTCGTGACACAAGGATCCAAGACCAAAGACATGTGACACAAAAAGCAAAGTTGTGTGTTGCCTGTGACCCAATAAGCCAAGACCGAAGACATGTGACACAAAAAGCCAAGTTGTGTTTTGAAAAATTTACTCTATAAGTTGCGTGTCTCTTCTCTTTGTTCAAACATATATTTTCTCTCTTCTCGTCTGTTGAAACGTATGTTTTTATCTTATCATTTCACCAAATCCAAAATCTTTATTATATTGTATTTCTCTTATCATTTCACCAATCCAAAATCTTTATTTTTCTCTTGACGTTTCTAATTCAAGATTACATTTCTAAATGGATGCTTCTTCCTCTAATAAATTTGACGACTTTATGGATGAAAAGTTCGATCAAATCTTCGATCAACAATTTGATAATCTCCTCACTCGGGCTGAAAATCGTCAAGAAGCATCAAGATCAAAAAAAAAACGAGCTTACATTGAAAGACAACGCGAACAAGGGCACTTACAGTTATGGAACGACTACTTTAGTGAGGATGCAACATATCCTTCTCACATGTTTCGACGCCGTTTTAGAATGAACAAGTCATTGTTCATGCGAATCATTGATCGACTCTCCCCTGAAATCCCATACTTTCAACAGAGAAGAGATGCTACTGGAAGGTTAGGTCTCTCTCCGTTACAAAAGGCAACGGCAGCAATTCGTATGATGGCATATGGTTGCCCAGCTGATGCGGTCGACGAACACCTCCGACTTGGTGAGACTACCGCGCTTTTATGCTTAGAACATTTTGTTCAAGGAATCATAAATTTATTTGGAGCTGAGTATCTAAGAACCCCCACTCCAGAAGATCTTCAACGACTACTCGATATTGGAGAGATACGCGGATTTCCCGGGATGATAGGAAGCATTGATTGTATGCACTGGGAGTGGAAGAATTGTCCGACCGCATGGAAAGGACAATATACACGTGGATCCGGAAAGCCAACAATTGTTCTTGAGGCTGTAGCTTCACAAGACCTCTGGATATGGCACGCGTTTTTCGGCCCTCCAGGTACATTAAACGATATCAATGTTCTTGAACGATCACCCGTTTTTGATGATATATTACAAGGTCGAGCTCCGAAAGTTAACTATACTGTCAACGGACACGAGTACCGTTTGGCTTACTATCTCACAGATGGTATTTATCCAAAATGGGCTACGTTTGTCCAATCTATTCCACTTCCGCAAGGTCCAAAAGCATCTTTATTCGCTACATATCAAGAAGCTGTACGTAAAGATGTCGAGCGAGCTTTTGGGGTCTTGCAAGCTCGGTTTGCCTTAGTCAAAAATCCAACTCTTTTATGGGATAAAATAAAAATTGGAAAGATAATGAGAGCTTGTATCATCCTACATAATATGATCGTCGAAGACGAACGAGATGTGTACACCCAGTTTGATGTTTCGATTTTCGAAACATCGGATTCAAACCGAAGTTCAGAAGTGGATCTCTCGTTTTCTACAGATATGCCTTCAAATCTCGGCAATATGATGAGCATTCGGAATCAAGTTCGTGATCGAACAATACATCAACGATTGAAAGCGGATTTGGTTGAGCATATATGGCAAAAATTTGGAACAAATTAAGATTTCAACTAAGCTGTTTTTTCTCGTCTACGGTTTATATTTGTATGTTTAATATGCTTTTATGTCATTTTTAATAAAAATTTTATGTATCAATTTCTTTCATATCATTCAACTTAAAAAAAAAAAAAAAATTTAAGTACCCCAATGTGGTCCTACCAATGGAAGATGGAAAAATAAAATAGATTAATAGAGGTACTTAACCTTTCAAATCACTCCATTATATATTAATTTAATTTTAAGTATCTATTAGGGGTCCTAATGGATGGAGGTGGTCTTAGGAGCCATCATCTTAATTCACTTATACGGTTTTACCTATGTTTCCTTTTTCTCATTGTGAGACGTGTCGCAGAACGCATATGATATGTGGCGTCCGCGAACGGGTAGCACGTGAGCATAACCTCAAAAACAAAACACACACCGATCGTTAAAAAGAAGAAGATAATAAGGCAAAAACATATTTTGGAAAAGGCACAGTTTGATTGATAAAAATGACAATGTTGCCTCATCTATTGTTATTATGATGTCAAATACGTACAGAGATCTACATTTTCCGGCTTTACTCGTCGGAGGTTCTTTCGCCGCCGTCGCAATATGTCTCTCCCTTTTCCTTATCCTCCAGCACCTCCGTTACTACACCAATCCCTCTGTCCGTACATACAAAAATCCTTCCTTTTATATATATTTTCCGACGTATAAGTTTCATTCTCCGTATACATCTGCGTGACAGATGCTTACGTATCTTCTTATAGAAAATTATCGGTTGTCTTTGAGTATTGATAAATTTGAGAATAAATAATTGCAGGAGCAAAAATGGATTGTTCCTGTTTTGTTTATGGTTCCAGTTTATGCTACTGAATCGGTAAGTGATCTCCTTTCTTTCTACCCTTTCAGGTGTTTCTAGTTTAATTGAAGCCGTTTGTTTTGTGGTTTAGATAATTTCCTTGTCCAATCCAAAACTCTCACTGCCTTGTGACATATTGAGAAACTGCTATGAGGCTTTCGCTTTATATTCCTTTGGAAGTTACTTGGTCGCTTGTCTAGGTGACACAACCCTTTCTGCTCTCCCTCTCTCTCTCTCTCTCTCTCTCTTGTGTGTGAATTCAGAACTATATTAAAAGCTTAAACCAAACTATCCAATATGTATATGCTCAGGTGGTGAAAGAAGAGTTGTTGAATTACTGGAAGATGAATCAAGAGAACCATTACTAGAAGGAGAAGAGAATAAGAGTAAGAAGAAGACAAAGAAGACGCAGAAGCAGAGGAATCCATTATGGAAGTTCTTGTGTGAACCATATGTCTTGGGTCCTGAGCTCTTTGTCATAGAGAAGTTCGGTCTTGTCCAATATGTAAGTTGCCTTCTACATCATTTCAGTTGTTTCTTCTTTCTTTTTTTGTAATATTTTTATTTTGTTTTCAGATGATCCTCAAAACCTTGTGTGCATTCTTGGCATTTTTGTTGGAGCTTCTCGGTGTTTATGGTGATGGTGAATTCAAATGGTATTACGGGTATGCCAGGAAACACATCATGTGTCTGTTTTTCATCAGATGGAGAAGAAAAAACGAGTGATGAATCTTTTTGATTTTTTTTTTAAATGTTAGATATCCATACATAGAGGTGGTGCTAAACTTCAGCCAGATGTGGGCTCTCTTCTGCCTAGTCCAGTTCTACAACGTGACTCACGAACGCCTTAAAGAAATCAAACCCTTGGCCAAGTTCATCAGCTTCAAGGCCATCGTCTTTGCCACTTGGTGGCAAGGCTTCGGCATCGCCTTGCTTTGCTACTACGGCGTGCTTCCAAAAGAAGGAAGGTTCCAGAACGCATTACAAGATTTTCTCATATGCATCGAGATGGCCATAGCAGCGGTGGCGCATATCTTTGTATTCCCAGTTGAGCCTTACCACTACATCCCGGTCTCAGAGTGCGGTAAAATCACGAGGACGAAGACGACGGAGGTTAAGCTAGACGAAGGTGGCGGTGTTGTAGAGAAGAAGGAGACTCATGTTGAAGCATCGGGTACGAGTATTAAGGAGAGTGTACAGGATATAGTTATGGACGGTGGTCAACATGTTGTGAAGGATGTGGTTCTGACGATAAACCAAGCGATGGGACCGGTTGAGAAGGGTGTGACGAAGATTCAGGAGAAGCTTTTGGATTCGGATGGTAAAGAAGAAGAAAAAGCAGAAGTGACCGTTGAGTCTTCTGTGGAGAAAAAAGATCAATGAAGTCCGCTCATCCTTCGACCTGTGATGAAAATTTCGGACTCTAGTGGTTTTGTTGAAACTGAAACATCTGCTGATGGAAATGTGAGAGATATAATGTGTATAACGAGTTTACAGTGAATAAGTCTTTTTCACTATACACGCCAATGTTGAGAGTTTGTAGTTTTAACTAACGAACTGTTTCTGGAGAAGGCTTCCACAGAATGATAGATCAAATCTCTCTTCTGGAGGGTCTCCAATGCAGTCGAAAACTGCGTCTGCGTTCACAAAATCTTCATCCGCAGTGTATCTGCAAATCCATATAAGAAGAATACTCGTTTCATTTTCTGATTGATTATGAATTTATGAATCATCAGGTTATGATAGCTGTGTTAGTGAAACTACTCACCCACTCTTTGTAACTATACAAGTCATACCCGCAGCTTTTGCAGCTGCTAGCCCTATAGCGCTATCTTCAACCACAACACATCTGCACATACAAATAGAGCCACACTCTTTAGAAGACCTTTTTCTATAAAAATATCTACTCATTCTCCTGTAAATAACTATAGAACACACTTACTTTGAGGGATCAACTCCAAGGGTTTCAGCTGCTAAGTTGTATATGGCCTGTTAAAAATATATCTTTAGCTAAGATGAACTAAAAGATGTCCTGTTGTAATGAAAAGGTGTGTTGAGGAACGTTAAGATGGGAAGCGAGTAAATCACCGGATCAGGCTTTTTCTTGGGGACAACGTCTCCAGCGAATATCTTGATATTCTCTGCTCGTTCTGGTCCAAGCAAGCATGAAACTATAGCCGAAACCTGAGAGATCACGTCTCCATAAGATTAATATATACATTTCTTCGAAGCTAAAGGAATATCTGAGAACATTCTTGTGGGAATAACACAGCTGCCTATCCATTTATATGACTAATATGGCCATGGAAACTAAAGTAGTAGAACCTGAGTGATCATACCGCCTTCTCATTTGAAGTGCTGCACACGGCAACTTTTACTCCATTCGTTAATGCTTGATCAACCAACCTACAATGTTCCAACATGAGAATATGCTTAGATAAACCAAGAAATAGTCGAAACCTACAAGAGATGATGCTTCAGTAAAGAAACCACAACGTGTATATGAATCCAAGAGATAACTAGCCTTAACCAACATTAAATAGCATCAGGAGAATCCTTCAAATAATGTTCTAAATGTCCTAAGTTTTGTTTATAATCAAATCCCAAGAAGGCTATATAGAAGAAGTGATCCTAACTTGGCAACACCGGGTCGAAGAGGAAGCAGCTTTTTCTCGATGAGAACCATGAAAAGCTCAGTCTTCTGCTTGTGAAGCCCAGCTATGAACGCTTTCCTCTCTGCCTCATCCTTGGGAGCTTTCTCTGGCCAACCTACCTTGTTAAAATACGCTGTCATTCTACAAAAAAAAAAACACAAAGCCATCTCAATGAAAAATAATATTAATTTCATTCAGACAAGACTAAACTGAAACTTGATTAACATCGAGTTTTGGTAATACCTTTCTTTCCCGCCACCGATTTTCAGCAGCTCGCCGTATAAATCGACATCCCATGTAACACCTAAATCTCTCTGCGAGATTACCAAAGACTCAAAAGTTGCAGCTTGAAAGCACCAATAAAATAATTTAAAGGGGGAGAAAAGAGTGACCTCTTTGAAAGTGTCGTTGAAGGAGATCCTGTGACCGTCCTTCTCCGTATCAACAAGCACGCCATCGCAATCGAAGAGAAGAGCTGAGGGAAGAGTCGCCGGAGAAGATGAAGCAGAGCATTTGATTCCTCCGGAGCGAGATCCTCTGTGTGTTATCATCGGGGTTGATCTCAAGCACTTACCCATGAACCGCGACCTCGAAGCCTTTGCCGACAAAGGTGTCCCGTTAAACGCACGCGCTGCATTGGGGATGAATGACGCCGCTGATAGCTTTGACTGAATTGAAGAAGGTGAAGACAGAGAGAGTTTCACAGTCGCCATTGTTTGTTTGATGATTTTCTCTCTCTCTATCTCTTTTGCCAAGTAAAATAACGGTCGGGGATTTCTTCAACTTATCCGGTCTTTGTGCTAACGACCACAAGTAATAACCACCCGGTTCGGGTTGTTGGATTAGGATACATACACTCGTACTAAAAAAACCGGGTCGGATTGCTTTTGGTGACTTGTACAAATTTAATCTTGGGACATTATCTCAATGACAAGGCCAATCAAACTCTTCCCATCCTGTGATAAAGGAATAAACGTTTTTTTACAAAATTTTCACTTTTCAGTGTGAAAGATCCATAAGAATATAAGAGCATGGCCATTGGAATTATATCAAGAGTATTTTACAAAAAAACTTCAAAGAAAATTAAAAATATCTCAAAGTATTTCATTTATAATACTTCAAAATGTAGTTCTCATCACTTAAGATATATAATTAATGAAATAATAAATTTTCTTTATTTATGAAATATTTTGGTGAGATATTTCTCTTGTTCATGATATGAATGTTGATCATGCAATCGCAAATAAGCCCAGTACCTTTAGGAAAAACGATCAGATGAAACTTAGTTATGTGAAGAATTACTAACATGTGAAGATCATTTTAGAGAATATATTTAAAGTTGGGGTGGACATCGTAATAACTTCATTCAAGAACATATTTGATCAAACATCGAATTTTTTAAAGTTTTTTTGAGTTGTTATTTAATTTGAGAAAACTAAAGGCACTAGATGAAAGTGAAATACAAGAACATTGTACTAATTTTCACTATTTTTTTTTCATTGTAGTTTTACAGATGTTGATTTAAATTATTAGTAACATTTGTCTTAATAAAACATGAACATTAACTAAAACCTTATATTATGTGATATTTATGACAAATTCAATTTAATATTGAATTTGATATTAATTTCCTTAAGATTATATTTGTATTTTAGAGTTTAGTCATACATATATGTTGATCAAATTATTTGTATGAATTAAATATTTGAGTGAATAACATATATTAAGTGTAATTTATAAAACGTCCACTTCATTTAAATTATTAAACCAGAAATTACAATGTGTTTGTTTTTGTTCTTTTAAACTTGAATTTTCTCGTTATTATCTATGTTTTTTAGGTTTCTTATAAGTTCTATTGGTGATATAAACTTTTCTACCACAAAGTTCTTTGATTATTTACAATGATTTTTTCAATGTTAAACTTTTATTTGCAATTCTTCATCTATCATGCATCATGTTATATAATTAACACTTCAGTCTACAACTACATTTGATAATAAATACACTGAAACTAAAAATATCCACATGAACTATATATTTTCAATCATCATCTGTCATTTATGTTAATGACATAAACTGGTACAATATTTATTGTACTTTTAAAATTGCACAAAATAAAAAAAATAAAAGTAATTACATTACTGAATAATATATATATGAGTATTATCCATATAAAAATAAGCTTGATTATCTTTTTGTAAACAAAGCAACCATATACTTCTATTATTGAAAAATAATACTAAACCGGCTACTATATTTAATAACAGAAACTAAATGCACTTTTAACTTTCAAAATAACATTTCTAGACCATTCATATTGATAGCATATTTTCAACAATGCAATACAAAATACAAAATTCTAAAGTAACAAATCTTAACTGTTAGAGATGAAAGATTTACTTGAAAAATATTATGATAAATTAATATCACAAATTTAATAAAAAATTGTACATGAGTTTAATATAATAAAAAAATTAATTAGATACTTAAAAGGTTTATTTTAGTAAAAATGAAATATACATTTTTATTATAAATAAATATAAAATTAATTAAATATTTAAAAGGTTTGTTTAAGTTAAAAACGAAATATAGATTTATATTTTAAATAAATATGAAAGTAATTAAATATTTTAAAATGTTTGTTTTAATGAAAAATAAAATATATATTTATACTGTAAATAAAAAATATGAAATTTTTTTATTCAGATGTAATTCAGAGAAAATATGGGAATATCTATTTGATTTATTAGGATAGTTAAAATAATTCAAATATGTATACAAAAATTCATTTAATTAATTTTCTAAGAAATGGTCCAACTTAAAAAAAAATCACACATGAAATGAGGTTATGAATTTCTATTTTCCATTGGAACTAGATTTTCACCCGCACAACCGT